>NW_013666827.1:200267-223438 GCF_000517525.1 Limulus polyphemus
GTGAATTATAACAGGAAAGCAAAGTTTATCTAAGATTCTCTGACACGTACACACAGGCGGGAAAGAGGAACATTATGGGTAAGTGATGCATGATTTACTATGCATAAAAGACATTCAGGGTTTTTGGGTCACGTGTCTTGTTGCCAGCATGAGTTCAAAGTCAACACGAAAATACTTCACAGTATACCAGAGGTAAGTTCCTGTTCGAAATTCATTTAAGTTCTAAAAAATGTCAAATATACTAATCATGAATTAAAATTTTGTGAAAATTTATACATGGTGGATCAGGCTTGTAAAAAAAAAATATGAATAATGTAGTTAATGAATTCGTCCTATCCTGCCTACTCCAGTGCTTTTACACAAGAATTACCTATTTCCAAAATTTTTATAACATGGTTCTTTCTTTTGTTTTACATAGTTCCTTATGCTTGGGATGAACCAACATTTTCTCCTTACATTACTTGTTGTGCCCCCGGTGATTGTAGTGCATCGTACAATATGGACAGCTTTGGTGAAGGCAGTAAACTCTATTATGAAAACTTTATTTATGTTGCTTTCACTGGAACATTTCTCAGGTTTGTAGTGTGTTTTCTGTTTTTAAGTTGTTTCCAAGAGTGTAATGTATTAGTTTTCATAATTAATGATCACCAATGTATTAGGATGGTTCTTATGTGATTGTTATTAATCATATCTTGTAAGCTCATGCTGTAATATTAAATAAGTTTTAATAAGATTTAGACTTGTTAAATATTCATTAAAAAAATGTTTTTTTTATAAGTTATAGAAATTTGTAAATCAACATCTTTATGATTATCTGTTTAATGTGAGTGTTTGTAGTACATTGAACATTATAGATGGAAGTGCTGAAGCATGTATGATAGCATGATGATAAAAATAACATGAAGAATTAGTACAATACAAGCAAAACTACCCGTCCCCAGTGATGGGAAGTGTTTGAGTTAATCTAGTAAAACTACCCATTCCCAGTGATGAAAAATATTTAACTTAATCTAGCAAAAGTCGTCCCCAGGGATGGGAAATGTTTAACTTAATCTAGCAAAACTACCCATCCCCAGGGATGGGAAATGTTTAAGTTAATCTAGCAACTTCAATTATTTCATGGACTTTAAAAAGGTTAATTGTGTTGCACTCTTTGTTTAACTCAGAGCCAAAGCTCTGAGCTACTTATACTGCCCACTGTGAAAAGTAATTGTTGAGCATTTCAGTAATTCTAAGAGCCACTTAACAATAACGTACGGTAAATCTACACTTATATTCTTTAAGTTACGTCACATTTGGAAATGTGAATGATAGTGTGATTAATTCCTAACAATTTAGTGTAGAATATCCTGCTTGCGAAATAAAATTTGGCATCAATGTTATTCATGCCTGTTTTCCCGTCATTTCAAAAGTGAATGTTGAGCTTTGTCTGTGTGCACAGCTTTTCAAACAGGAGACAGACGAATACTCAGACAGACACCATGGTTCACAATATATATAAGATGATTGTTTCTTGTGTCTACAGTTAAATAGTTTGTTAATTGTAACATGATTTCAATAACACAGGGCTGATGGGATAAATGATTCGATGCTGTTCTCCTCCAGTGATCTCACAGGGCAAGAGTTAGTACTGGATGTTCCTTTTGGGACACGGGTTATTCTTAGTCGAAAAGTAAGCTCTTCATGACATTCTTTTTGGCCTGTCTAAAATTAACTTGTACTAACTTGAATAGTTCAGAATACATGTATACATGTGTATAGTGGTTTAATCTAAATTTGAGGACTATTTGATATTTTATCAGTTTAATTATGTGCCAAGAACTTAACTGAATAAGTGGTGACACTGTTTTAAATATGGATTCACAGTTAAATTTAATGAACTTTTGAAAAGTTATGTTACTGTCTTCTAAGATTAGAAAAAAAAAATCAATTTCTGTGTTGGGTTTTGTAACTGACACAGTTTAAAATTAAAAGTTTGTAGGATAAATTTATATCACCATTAGTTGACGAATTTGTTTACAGTATAGGACTCATCCTTCTAAGTAAAATTAATTTATGGATTTGTTCATAGTATTGGCTCTACCATTGTTATTAACATTACTTGACAAATTGTTCACAGTATAAACCCTACTTTGGAAAAAATATTATTTGACAAATCTGTTTACAGTTGAGTCCTTTTATTAACAAAAACAAAAGAACAGTTTAATTTTAGGACTAATTTTTAAACTTATGCATTGATTGCTGTAGAACCTTTGAAATAAGTCGTATTTTAAGAGAAGAATTTTTGCCCACTAGGAGCAAGGAAAAAGATCTCAATTGTGGCGCATGACATCAACAGAAATGCTTCAACATGAAGGTTCAAGTCCACCACGTGACCCCCATCGATCAACTTCTGTGGATAACGAGAGAGTCCTTGTGTTGGACATTGCTGGATTGGGCCCTCTACCTGGAGAGTTTGTCCCGCTTATGTTACGTAAACCAGACAAACGACGACGCTTGACTCAGACTTGGAGGTTTACTGAAAATGGACGACTGTGTTGTGGACTTTCAAATTTGTTTGTACAAGCAAAGGATGGTTTCATGGGGTTAAAAATAGGTAGGCCTTTATAAGATTATGGAGAATTACTAAATTAAATCACTTTTTTGTTCGTTTAACACCACATTTAACATGTTAAAATTGTTTAGTATGAAAATAAGAATAGTGCACATTTAGAATATTTTTGGATATTTCCACAAATTGTGTTTTAATCTCAGAATGGCTGATAATTTTGTTATTTTGTCTCAAGGCTTACGTGCTTCATTGTATATTAAGTAGATAACGTTTTGGTATTGAATCGGCACTTGAGTAAATGTTCAAAGTTAAAAATTGTATTTACCTCAGTAGCTCATAGATTAATTCTTCAAGACTATTCTCAAGTGTCACTCTGAACAAGGCAGTTGCTGCCCATTTTTAGCTATGTTTATTCATTGTGATTGGTGTTTAAACTTTGATTTTAATTCCAAATAATAAATGTTTAGTATAAAAGTCAAAACTTTTTACCTTTGAGCGTTATATTTGTTTGTTTTTTTTGTTTGACTTAAGTACTCAGTAGTCAAGGTTTATCCTTGTATTTAGATGACAGCAATGGTACAGGAAGCAACTTGTGGAGACCATGTATGTATCATACTAGATAGCATAATTGAGTTTGTTTGCCTGACATGCCTTTTCTGTATTTGTAAATACTCAGCCCAAGACTACTATCACGCTTTAATACACTTTCTCGGAACCTCGTTGAAACTTGTGATTGAATGCAGATGTCACTTTAGACTGTTCTAGCTAGTAACAATCGTGCTGCAGGTTTGATCCTTTTCCACCAGTCTGTTTTGTCAATGCATTTTAACCTTGAATATATTTAGATTGACTAAATTACAATAACATAAGCCCCTCCCCTGGTGGCTGAGTATTAAGTCTAAAGGCTTATAATGCTAAAAATCAGGTTTCAATACTCATGATGGGCTGAACACAGAAAGCCTATTATTGTGCTTGATAACAAACAAACTTTAACGTAATGTCAGTAACATTCTTTTTATGTAAATTCTAGTCTGGAGAATAAAACCTAAATTTGTTCTACAACCATGACAGTAATTTTGCATGTAAATTGTTATGGGTGTTAAAAGCAAGTTTCTTACTTTGTTATAAATATTTTACAAAAACTAGAAAGATGATAAAACTAAATGAAGTATAAGTTCAGTAATGTACAACATGTTAAGATTACAAGCAAATTTGAGAAAATATGTTGACTTATTTCAAGTGTGTATATTATTACTGTGTTTTTTAGTTGACTAAGGATGACTTATTTCAAGTGTGTGTATATTATTACTGTGTTTATTAGTTGAGTAAGGATGACCTATTTCAGGTGTGTTACTCAACTAATAAACACAGTAATAATATACTTGAAATAGGTCATCCTGTGTATATTATTACTGTGTTTATTAGTTGAGTAAGGATGACTTATTTCAAGTGTGTATATTATTACTGTGTTTTTTAGTTGAGTAAGGATGACCTATTTCAAGTGTGTATATTATTACTGTGTTTGTCAGTTGAGTAAGGATGACCTGTTTCAAGTGTGTGTATTATTACTGTGTTTTTTAGTTGAGTAAGGATGACTTATTTCAAGTGTGTGTATATTATTACTGTGTTTATTAGTTGAGCAAGGAAACTAAATATGGCATTATTACAGAGTAATCTTAATCTATGCAAGAAAATTTTTACTCCATTGACTATAGCATCATTTTGGGCACACAATATTTAGCCAAGAAACACAGTACCGGTTCTTAATGTTTGTAGTGATGTAGTCTTCTGAAAAATATAATCAATAACACAGAAGTATCAGTAGTACGGTCTTCAAGTATGACAATACTACTCTGTATAAGTACACGTCTTACTATATTAAAGACTTCAGAACATTTTCAGTTTTCTTCAAAGTAAACAAACCACAGTGGTTATTGTTCCTTGTATGCTTGCTTTCTAGCAGACTGATTCTTAACCCAGACTTTACTGTGTCAGCCACCGCAATTAAAATTTGTTTAGTACATTCTTCACATTTTGAGAACTCTATAAAGAACTCCTTTGAATGTGTGTCCAGTAAACCAAAATTAATTAGAGCCGAACCTGATATATGGTTGTAGTTTGGATTGATGTTACTGGCAGACAAACAAGCTCTTTTATTCTGCACATCATGAGGCAAGAACATTACTGAGTTGAACAACCTCAGTGATGTAAAAAAAATGCAATCCCTTTCTAGTTTTACTGACAGTATCTGGAGGCCTGTCCATTTCCTTAACTAATCTTTAAACATGTCAGCATCAAGCTCTGACAAATTATTGTTTCAGTTTAATTGTCGTTGCATTATTACAGTTATTAGGCATCCACCCAACACATAATCTAAATTGGAACATTTCCACTGCCCTTCACAAATTTGTACTGGTTCTCGTTGTACTTCTCATGTTTATTTTAGTACTGTTCTAATGCCCAGGCAAGTAACATCATCTTTGATTTGCTACTTAGGTTTTCCAATGTAAGTTTGGTTTAAGTCTTTTTCTTATGTTTGTTTATGTTTTAGAGCTGTTCATACTGTTTGTGACATAAACTTGAGCAGAAAAACTTCAGCTCCCCCTGTAGGCCAGTGGTAAACTTATGGACTTGTAATGTGCTCAGAGCACAAATAGGCTATTGTATAGCTTTCCATTAAAACAAACAAATTAACAGTTCATAAATTACAAATACAGTTGCAAATAGCAGAATGACTAGTAATTAGATATTCCAAAAAGTAATGCACACAGCAAACAAAATGTATATGAAAAAAAATGGTTCAAATCACTTTAAAACTTGTATGCATTATACATTTTGGCAAACATTTTCCTCACAACCAATGAAGGTCATGTGGCCAAAATGTTGACCACACCATGTAATTCTTTTTCCTTCAAAGCAGTTTTATGTTACATAGAGACCCCTAAATTTTGGTATTGATTATCCAACCCATATTTTGTTCTTATATCTTTTTAAATTATATCATTTTAGGGAATGAAGTTGTTATTGGACCTACCCAACCTGTTACCTTTAAGACTATGCAAAATGGTGTACCTGTTGAACAGGCTTTGAGCCGACAGAAACTTCGAGGTGGATCAGGTGTGCTGGCCGTAAAGGTCGTGGCGGATGGACCAACACGTGTTCTACAAATAACTGACATCAGACAAAAGGTATATGAAGAAACTATGGTAAAATATACTTATTATTGACATTGGGAAATGTTTACGGGTAAATATATCTGAAAATTTGTATCTCCATGGTTACGGGTAAATATTTCTGAAATTTTGTATCTCCATGGTTACGGGTAAATATTTCTGAAAATTAGTATATCCATGGTTATGGGTAAATATTTCTGAAAATTTGTATCTCCATAATTTGAAGGGAAAATGAATTGTACCTTCTGCACAGAAATATATTTCAAAAACCTCATAATTAATAAATACTTGTGTAATTTTTAGGTATGCTAGTAATATAAAGTAATTATCCAATATGATATTTTTTATATAGTGTAAAAGAGTGTTTTATTTTTATTCTGTAGCAACTAGTATCCTTAACTTCATCGACCTCAGATTGGGTTGTATTAGAAGAAAGAGAGAGGCCCCGGCTTTCGTCACAAGAGGCCTCTAAAGCCCCAGAAAGCAGCAATGACACCTCAAGATCGACACATGATCTTCAAGTATGATTCTTTCTCTATGTATATATTAGTACAAAGGGTACAGACATTGTTCTGTCGAAGGCATGAAAACATGAAGTTTCTACATTAAAGAGCGGTGTTGTAGCTATTTCAGATAATAATATGTTGCCATGTTAAATACATGGCTGTAATAGATAAGTATTGTTGTGTTAAACCAGAGGCTTACCAGGTGGCTATACCAAATACACGGTACTCAGGATCTATAGATTCATTGGGTGGCTGGCCTCACTTAAGAAGCAGAATGTTCCAGAGGAGCCTTTTGCTGAGAAAATTTTGGAACCCATGTAATTAGGTAACAGTTTTGTAGCTGTATTAGGTTGCAGTGTTGTTAGGTAACAGTATTGTTGCTACACCAAAACTATTTATAAAATCATTGTTAATGAGTAGTTTTTGTTTTTTTTTCAATAGCTTTGTTTTCACCTCTCAAGTGGTCTTGGAGTATCTGTAATCAACCACTTGAGTGAAGAGTTGGTGTATTTATTGCTCAATAACATCATGGTAGAGTTTGTCCAGAATGCCAGTGGTCAGACCTTAGACTGTAGTGTTCAAAACCTCCAAGCAGACAATCAGCTCTTGAATGCAGAACAACCAGTTATGCTTTACGTCACTCCTCAGGATAAAACGGATCACCTACGTCACCTGCCGGCAGTGTACATCACCATTCAACGATCCTCCATGCCGGATATTAATGTTCAGATCTTTAAGGTCTGTGGAATCTTATCTGAGTGTGTGTTGTGGTATTTATTTGTTTTAACTTTAATTCTTTCGTTGCCCAATTTATATATGAACAACTCTCCCAGAGTCAGGTTTATTTTTTAGATGTTGAATAAAAAAACAAATCGCAATCTGTATATCATAGCTCATCATAAACTTGAAACTGGTACATGAACAACTTTCCTAGTTTAAGGTTTATTTTAAGATATTCAAATGAAAAAAACACGTTTCCATATTTCTTTGCTTATCTTAAACTTGAAACTGGTATGTTTTGGAAAGTTTGAATGGTAGTGTCCTTTCTTTATGATGGCACAAAATTCCAACCTCACATGACAGTCCTCTAGAGGTGTCCACGGCAGTGAAAGAGTTAAGTACATATTATAAATACGTAGGGTTTACTTGGAGATAAAAGTAATAAAACAAGAAAGAAAGAAAGTATAATAACTGTTACATATAATTAATTGCAATTTTTTTCTTCTATGTATAAAATTTCAGAAATTTATAATATTTTGAATGAACATTTAGTTTAATAAATATAACAAACTAAATAAAAAATCTTTAGTTTTTGTAAACCTTATTTTAGGTAAATACTTACTTTGGTTAAAAAGATGAATAAAATTATCTAAAGAAAGACTAGGCTAAAAGTTGTCTACCTTTATTTATCATTCTGCTGTTCATTCTGTTAATTTTTACAAATGCTTAGAGCAACAGTGTACTTTTTATGTAAGAGTTTCAGTTGAATAGTGTTTGTTAATGAATTATGATGTGATAGATTATTCACACTTTCTGTAGCAGTCACTTATCGTCATTTGTTTTCAGCATTTGCTTGTAACTATAAAAAACTTAACACTCAACCTAGAGGAGCTACTCTTACTGAAACTGCTTCAATGTTTTGGTTTCGACCAGTCAGACATCGAACTGGAGAAGATGGATGAAAACGATAGTCAGGCCCAAAGGTAAGTTAATATTCAAAATTGAAAATTGTTAACTTGCTGAAAACCATCCTATAGACCATTTTTTCTTAATCTTTTTTCCAACTGAGAACCAGCTAGCTCCAATCCCAGAATTTCACAGGCTATTTTGTACAATGTTCAATTTTTAAAGTATTCTAAAATACATTGTAAAACAATATATATATACTTAAGTAGCTAAATTTCAACAAGCATTTTTTTAAACAGCCCTGTGGACCAACTGAAATATCCATGTGGACCAACAGTTGGTAACCACTGCTGTAATGTATGCATAACGTGAAACATAAACTTTATGGTGAACATCTGAAATAATAACTTTTTTGTTGAACTTTTTAACAAACTTTTTGTGATATACCATATACATCATTACTGCATTATTAGGTTCTTTTACACGGACTCAGTTTTGACATTTGAAATACATACTGTTTCTACTTTCATACTGATTCTTTCAACTTTCAGATCGCATAAGGCTTAAGCTTGATTTCTTTTTTTTTTTTCTTCTTGGTATGATCTCTTTCTCAATAATGTTAGGTTTTATTGCAAGACAAGAAAATAATTAACTTGAAAAATAATCATGAAAGGATTAATGGTCTAATTATTGAGAATCTTAATTTCTACAGGTGACGAAACCTCAAGAAAGATAAACCTTATAAGATTTTGTCAACGTTTTTTTAATGTGTGTATCTGTTTCTATAACTTAGTCAATCTTTTCTCGATCTTGAATATTAACAATACATTTTCAGGGCCCTAGCTGCTGCTGCTTCTGCTCATGCTCAACGTTATTACTTCAGCACTCTGAAACTCCACATGCAGCAGCTACGATTAAGTGTTTTGACAAGTGGACAGTTGCCACCTGAACTTCGCCAGCTGAAACACAAAGTTGGATGGCATTTGATTCGTTTCGAAGATGCTATAGTAGAACTAGGTAGAAGGATTTGATCATTTTGTATAGTAGATCGAATCTTAGAAGCTGTAAAGCAGCAAAACCACAAGATTTTGTATACATGTATAGTAAGGAGACTTTTAAAGCAGCAAAACCACAAGATTTTGTATACATGTATAGTAAGGAGCTTTTAAAGCAGCAAAACCACAAGATTTTGTATACATGTATAGTAAGGAGACTTTTGTTCTTTCATATTTAATTAAACTGCAAAATGACTAAGAGATTTTTCACACATCAAGAACATGTGTACTGTTAAAAGTATTTGTTAAAGTAAGATATATATACCTGAAGTTAATGCTCATTATTACTTTCTTTTGGTATAAGTAACTTTGAGTTGTGCTATAGCTCTACTTCTTGTATATATATATATATATATATATGTACAAAGTAAGTTATGCTCATTATTACTTTCTTTTGGTATAAGTAACTTTGAGTTGTGTTATAGCTCTACTTCTTGTATATATATATATATGTACAAAGCAAGTTACTGCTCATTATTACTTTCTTTTGATATAAGTAACTTTGAGTTGTGCTATAGCTCTACTTCTTGTATATATACGTACAAAGTAAGAATGCAAACATCAGCCACATGGTTTCAGACTATAACATGCTCTCATGTGACAAAAAAAGCTGTCTTTAAATTATCAATATTCAAATAAAGTGATCTGAGTGGACATTTTGTAGGTTTAATGTTATTCAATGAATTATAGTTTCATTTTGTAGGATATGGGTGATGTATTTACCAATACAGTTGCAATTTTTAGTTCCATTTTCAAATATTTTTTCAGATTTCTCTTTCCTTAGGGAGTAAGAGTTTGTTGTTAAAAAAAAAATACATTTTCTGAAAGTGATGAAAAATGTTGATGCAGATGTTAATATAATATAACAGTTTTTCTCATTAGTTTGCCCCTAACAAAGTCTACCTTTCGAAAGCTATTTGATTATAGTGTGAAAAATTGGTTCCCATGTTAAAAGATAGCAAATTTTTAGGTTTTTGTGACCTTGATCCTTCAAAAACTAATCACTTCTAAGTTGGGCCACAGTCCAAATGTATACCAACTTTCATCCAAATCCATTCAGCCATTTTCAAGAAATTTTGTTGACAAACAAACACACAGAGAGAGAGAGAGAGAGGAATGAAAACATAACCTCTGTCCACCTTCAATGGTAAAAGTAAAAATTCAAAAGGACCATAGCTTGCATTTGTGGTTCATAGTGGTGGTGTGTCATTTATGGCATAGAAGTGTTTCTTATTCTGATCCAACCCTAGTCAGATTTAAAACTCTAATTTTAAATTTTTTTGTGTGTTAAATTGACTTTTTGAACCTAAATATGTTTCTAACATCATATGTAATATCTCGGGCATTGTACAGATTCATCCTGCATGTTTTAATACATTAAATTCTTTTGATTGTGACATTTAAATAGTTGGATTTCCTTTTGAATATTTTATATGCTGATCTGCTTTAGCTATTGATCCAATATAACTCCTTCTATCACCTTATAAGAAAACTCTTTCTGTTTCAGATCCATTTCTCCGTGTTCACCCATTTGAAACTCTCCAGTTCTTGTTGGATGATATTTATGAGCACTATAGAGAGGTGATAACCCTTAATAAACTTTTTTTTTCAATTAAAGCAAACAACGTTTTGTGTTGTTTTTTTTCCCTAAAATATTGTAATAAATTCTTTGTATCAACTTTGTTTGACATTGTAGTAAGGTACCACAATATTCTTGCATTTGATACATTCACCCATTTCTTCTAAAATTAAGTTTGTTTGTTTTTTTCCATAATCTTAATTCTACAGGAACTTAAAAGCCAGGCAATTAAAATTCTTGGGGCAATAGACTTCTTGGGTAACCCTCTAGGCCTTGCAAATGATGTTTCTCATGGACTTGTAGAACTTGTGAAAGAAGGAAACTTCGGTGGACTTTTCAAAAATGTTACCCATGGCTTGTCCAACTCTGCTGCTAAGGTATAGTCCATATTGTTTTACATTCTTATCTCTGTTCATACGGGCCAAGCATGGCCAGGTGATTAGGGGGGCTTGTCTCGCAATTTGAGGTTCGCGAGTTCGAATCCCCGTTTCACCAAACATGCTCACCCTTCCAGCCGTGTGAAAAATTGGTTCCCTTGTTAACAGATAGCAATTTTTTAGGTTTTCGTGACCTTGATCCTCCAAACACTAATCTCTTCTAAGTTGGGTCACAGTCCAAATGTATACTAACTTTTATCCAAATTCATTCAACCATTTTTGATAAATCTTGCTGACAAATACACAAACAAACACACACACACAGGGATGAAACCATAACCTCTGTCAACCTTCGGTAGCATAGGTAAAAATTTAAAAGGACCATAGCTTGCATTTTTGGTTAATGATGGTGGTGGTGTGGCATTTATGACATAGAAGCGTTTCTTATTCTGATCCAAATTTATTTAGCTTTGAAACTGTTGAAACTTAATTTAATGTGCTGGTGAAATAACCTTAATTTTTGAGTGCTGTCAGACAACAACAACAACATAAGTATAACGAGTTGCCTGTAGAGCTCATGTAATATGTTTTTCTCCAGCTTGGATGTTAAACATCGTACAGCACTATATCTGAGTGTGTTTTTTGTTCAGGTAACAGGCTCTCTGTCAGATGGCCTTGGAGTTGTTTCGATGGATAAACATCATCAGGAGATGAGGAAACGGATCCGTCAGGATACTGCTAGTGCTGGGAGCGATCACCTCGTAGCTGGACTGAAAGGGCTTGGGATTGGCTTACTTGGCGGAGTCACTAGTATTTTGTCACAGACGTATGAAGGTGCAGCCTCTGATGGGTTTCAGGTAAACAAATGAAATATACACTAACTATCAGTCACAATTAGAAATACATTTATATAAAGTGACCATTTAAATGTTTTCCTCTTCGCTTTGGTATTCAGCAGAACCAACATCATTTACTTGAGTAATGAAATCAGCAATATCTTAGGGGATTTTTCTTGCATTTCCTAATTATCTTTTAACTCTTTCCATGCAGGCTTGGATGAATCAACCGAGTTTGTAACCATTTTGTACTTGTTACAGTTTCCATACTACAACTTTTAATACAGTTCATGTATCTTCACAAAATTTGGCTGTCTTTCAGTAAACGTTATAAAACTTTTGTACATAAAAAATTTGATTTTTTTAATTGATTATTTTTAATAAAATTTGTCTGTGAATGTATAGTGTAGTTTTGCTTGCTACTCCTAGTGCAAAGTGAATTTCATTAAAAATACTTTTATTCATCAGAAGATTTTCAGATTTCATTTGTGTAATCTCTAAAACCTCCTAAGTAATTATAAAACGTTATTTTTCACTAAAACTTTATATTTTTTTTGTTATTTTCTCTACCCTAACACTGTATATAAGAGGTTGGTCAAATTAACCGACCTCGTAACCACCAAAAAATCATTCAAAATAAATCTAAATTACTTTTTTTTTTCTTTCTAGAATATCTTTAAATTCTAACATGAAACTACATTTATTTATGCTAAATAGCTTTAAACTTGTAACAGTATACATCTGTTTATACTTAAATTTTATTATTTTATTGCACTTTGTCTAAATTAATATTTCCATCACAAAATTTGTCAATCAGTTGGTGAATGTGAAGCTCATATTACTCTAGAGAATGACATTACTCGTGAACTGGTAGCAAGCATACCTCCTGAAAAATTATTATTATTCTCTATTTTACCTTATCTAACTTAAAAAGTTTCTAATTTTTACATTTTAGTTACTTTTATAACAATAAATAAAGAGAATACACATGAAAAATAAGAAATATTATACTTACCTGGGCCTTTTTTTTTTACTGTTGATGTCACTTAACCCTACTTTTTTTATACTAATGATACTACACTAAATATTTTTTTCTTTAAAAAATAATGCATCAGAGAACACCAAATAATAATTTGCAAAAAAACAATGTCCCATAATTATCACAATTCTCTATACCGAAAATGATGTAATGTAATACATTACTTGATAGACTAAAATCTTTGCTTTCTATTGGTTATAAATAATATAGTATTAAACATTAGTGAGAACTACTGGCAATTTCTGAAAGAGAGGATGTGACAGATGGATGTAGCAAGTGGGGTCTGATTTTCTATTTTATGGCTTTGTAACCAAATAAATTGAAGGATATACAAATTATGCTTTGCTTGAGCGATGACAACATTATAATTAGTAACTTACATTAAATTTCATACTTCTTGGAGGGGTGGTAAATAAGTTAGAGAAGAGAAGATACCTGTAGAGCAAATGTCATATTTCTCACACTTTGGAAAATTGGTAATTTTTTTTGTAATATTGCCTTATAAAATTAAGAACTTAAAACTTATATAATGTTAACATTTGGAGTATTAGTTATGTTTTTATGCAAAATTTATTTATATGTCTTGATAAGAAAGTACTTTAAATTTTAAATGTAACTCACTAAAACCTCCTGACATGAATCAAGGTTAGAAAACAGAGCTGGGTTATTTTAGCACATGCATATTTCTTGTATTTGATAAAGTCTCTCTTACATTGTAACCATAATAGTGCAGAACACTTAAAACATGGTTGGTTCGTGTTTGTGCAATAACACTTAAATTACCCTTGTCTTCTTTAAAAAAAGAATTCTAAACTGTTTATATGCAAAGTTTCTTGTGTGTGTGTGTCTGACTAACCTGGTCATTAATAATATTCTAGTTCCAAAAACAATTTAAACAAAAAATACCATCAATATTGCAGTTAACCCCATACTGATTAGTGCTGGGGTTCCTTTTGTGTTTTATGTCGAAAATTAGTAATTGCAGTCAGTGTTTTTGATCAATTTTTTCCCCTAGTGCTACAGCAAGTAAACACATAAGATTACCCAATATGATGCGATGTGTGGACCTCCCTGATGTGAACAATAAAGAAACAAGTTGGTAATTTGAGAGCTAATTGAAGTTCTTTTTTTTTTTTTAAGGGATTTTTTGCAGGCCTAGGAAAAGGCCTTGTGGGAACAGTCACCAAGCCAACTGTTGGAGTTTTAGACTTTGCTTCCGGTGCAGCAAGTGCTTTGAGGGACACTAGTCGTAGAAGTTCCCACATCCTTCCTACTAGGTGTCGTCTTTCCCGATTATGTGTTGGACCAGGAGGGCTATTACCTGTGTATTCTGAGCATCAAGCCCTAGGTCAGGAGTTTCTCTTTCAGTTAAATGATCGGAACTTCAACGAATTGTAAGTAGGAAAAAATTATTAAGAAATCAAAAACCACAATAACGAACATTTTATTTTCTCACTGAACTTGTATGTTGATAATTATGTTGCATCTGTGGTTATCAGCAAATAATTTCACATGATGCTGTCAGTACCACGTGTTACATCATTAACATGAAAAGCTAAACATAAAACAGTCACAACTGTGTTTAAACTACCTTTCAAGCTGACAAAGAAAACAAAAACTGTTATAACACCATCAGGAAATGCTGTGTAAAGATTACTGATTGGCTCAACTGATTATTTATTTTGCCTGAATATTTTTCTGCAGAAACAGATTATAATTTAAGACAATTTTGAATTAAAAGCCATCATCCAACATAAATTACAAGTTTCCAAAGTAAAGTTATGTTATGTATGTTACAATAATTGACTCAAGGTATCTTTAATGATAATACTCTTTTTTTTTTTGTCATGAAAATGCGTGCACATCTTACTATTTAAATACACATGCATGCGCGCTACATTTCAACGGATTTAAACAAAAGGCGAGTGTAAACGTACTTACTTTAGTAGACATTTTGTAGAGCAACATATTAAAAGATTATCAGAGCTTTAAAACATCTTAAAGTTAGGTCGTAGTACAACAGTATAAGTTTATTTATTGACATTAAGTTTAGACTTAACTAAACTAAAACAAAAAATGTACATCAGTTACAAAGTTAATTTATCTCTTTATCAAATATAGGCTTGACTAATATTAGGCTTAAGACAAAATGACTTATAGATTTTGGTGTCTGTGATTAGGATTCTTTTATATTACAGTAGAAATTCTGTATTTAAAGAAGTATTGTTGCAATAAAGATACTAGTTTAATCGAAACTGTTTTGTGGGTCTCTGCTAGTATATATATTAATTTAGAATTTTTAATTGATAGAATCCAAGACTCTCGTATGGCATTTGATTAGAACAGCAGTAACTGGTAGTTACTACAGTGTATATTAGTTCAAACACTAACATCAGCAAAACTATATAAGTGTAGATTGGCATGTATCATACTTACTCCAAAGATCAAAAGTCAATTACATGTAGCCCTTTGCTACCAAAACTAACTTTTCAGTTTTCTTTTTTATCTTTTAACTAATGCTGATTGTTTTATCTGTGCAATCCAACAAGTTAATTCAGACTAAGATTCTGCTGAAAATATCTTTAAACTGTACACTTGCTTAAACAACTATTTTTTTGGAATTGTTGGAAACTTGTGATTTACTTTTAATTAATTATTAGTAATAAAGACAAGGTAAATCCATATTTTCGTTTTGTTTACATTATTTTGTAGCTACAATGAATAATGAGATATATTTATGTAATTAGAATATAATGACCATTTTATGAAATATTTATTTACTTGTTGAAGTCTCAGTAACTTTCGTATTCTTGGAAAAAATGTGAATTTTTAAACTTAAAAATAATAAAACTGCAAATAGAGTTCATCCAGTTGAATTTAAAGACAAACAGAATTGGTTCCAGAAATTATTTTTTCATTGTGAAACATTGTCCTATAAGGAAAGAAATCAGTTTGAGTTTCAATGATGTAAAATAACTTTTCAAAAAGATAACTTGTAATAATAACACAGAAGTTCTTGAATATATTGATTTTGTTCTGTCTTTAGAACATGAAATAGTAAATAAAATACGGTCATGATTTCTATCATGGTGTCATATGAATCATACAAGAAAAATGTATAGTTAACCTTACAGAAAGTAGATTCAGATGTAATGTATTAATAGAAATACTAATAATTATTATATATTTATTCTTTGCAACAGAAAGGATTAATATTCTGATAGCTTAGTTGTAGCTTGAATGTTTTATTGCTGGATTATACAAATTTAACTGAGTACTATGGAAAAATTACTGAATAACATGGTAATGCAGATGCTAACAGTAAACTTGAGTCCTCATATAACTGTTAAAAATACTCTCATATTTCGTAGCTTTTATACAACTGTTGGGCAATCTTCAAATAAGTAAATGTATAATCTTTAGTTTTGTAGCATACGAACAACTGCTGGCAGGAAGCGAGGACTTGCGAGCTCTCATCTCCAGTGAACAAGTTTACATTCTTAGTCGAAAAACCCCATCAGTCAACAAAGTCATCCTCACTGTCCCACTAGGGGAGCTGTACTACTGTTGTACTGTTAAATCTACCACTGGAGTTCTGGGTCAAACCAAGATTTACTTACAGTTTAATATGAACACTGATGAAATTTTACCTCTTTTGAATACCACCAGTAAAGCTTCTAAAGGACCTCAAGTTCGTTGTGACTCGCAGGAGATAGCAGATCGGGTAAGTAAGGCACTTCTTAGATGTAGTGTCAAAGTGTAGCATAACACCAGTGAAACTTCCAAAGGACCAGGTTTTATATGACTGGCAGGGGATAACAGATAGGTTAAACAAAGTGGTTCATAGGTATAGGGTCGTAATATAGCGTAACACCAGTAAAACTTTTAAAGGATTTCGGCAAAATACAGTTTGATTGCTCTGTTTATGACAGAGCAAAGGCCAAGTTAACAAACATTTTAATCTATGCAAGAAAATAATGTGACAATTTTCTCTAAGTTTTTAAAAAAAGAATTTAATTTTAATTTTTTATTTGAAAAGCCGATTCTTCAATTTCAGTTAAAAGAATTAGTCTCTCTTCCTTAATGAAAAGACAAGAAGAACTGAATATTTTCATATCGGTGTATCAGACACAAGATAGCATAGTTACATGAATAACTTTATCCTTCTTCTTTATCACTGTTATAATAATACCAGTTTGTTGTATGTAATACATTAGAAGTAACAGGAGTAATGCCATAAACATCTTCTATACAACATTAGGGAATTGATTTAATGAGATTTCTTGTACACCTTCATTTGTGCACTGTTAAAATTTAACACTACTTGTTTTGTTATTCTAAATTGGCTTATCTGTAGTTCTTAGATCTTATAATTGGAGTTCATTTATAGCAGCATTTTTTGTCCATGATATGATCACTGAAATGCTATAATTCTTTCTTTAAATTGATTAATTAAGATGCTCACAGCACTTCCCAACTGTATGAAAGAAGTAAAGGCTGTAAATTTTTCTTCAATCTTCTGACTGAAGTGAGGTAGAAAGATGAATCTGTAGGTTTGTGGAATTTAGTGTTAATTTAGTTTGTTTTTTTCTATTCCAGTCAGTATGGTAAGTTATGGATGAGAAATAAAAATTATTAATTTTCCTCTTTAGAATTATATACCAAAGATCAACAAGATGATACGCAAACTTTGAGTTCTTGAGGAAAAAAAACGTTTAAGTATAGTGGTTTATAAATTAAATAAAACAAAGTGTAAAACCTGCCTCAGATTATGCTGAACTACACTTTTGGGTTCAATGTTACACAAATTTCTTTTTTTCTTGGTATTTTTAATAGGAAAAATGCATCCTAACGAAACAAAATCATTTATCAATCCTAAAGTGTTTCACAGAATATAGCTAACACTATGTAAAGAAAACTAAATTAATTACAAACATAATTACTGTAACATTGACTTTATTTGACGTAGTGAAAACTCGAGGAGAAAAGGTATAATAATAAGTTGAAGAATGACTTAAAACTTCAGAATAAAACAGTTTTTTACCGTTGTTTCGACTTATGCCATTTTTATAGGCACAGAGTTTTGCCTGTTTAGTAAGAACAAATGGAGAACTTTATTTAATACTGTTTATGGAATGTTCAAGTATAAATTTTATAATACAATGGATGGAGTTTAGGATGGTGCGGAACGTAATCAAATCCTCAAAACCATGATTCTTGATGTCATCAATGTAATAGAGCCAAAATATTGGAACTTTTGTGTAATCTTAAGAGCAAAAATAACAACAGTTTGGTTACTATACCATTGATTTGGAAATAAAAAACTTGTATTAAAATGGAAATCTATTTTTCAAATAAATCTGGTAGAACTTTTAATTATAGAAAGCTTAATTTGTCAGCTTTATTTTTGATGATATTTATAATATTTGTAAGTTTTATGAAATGGTGCTAGACAACTCATGTTTCTTTTTTGTTTTTAGGGGGAGGATTCTGTTTATTAATAATAATTTCTGAGTTACAGAAGTTTTCTCACTAACCTTTTGTTAGTTGAAACAACGACACAACATGCTGTTTCTTGTTGTCACAGAGCCTCATAACTAGTAAATGACCCACGACTGGATACAGTTACGTTCACTTGTATTAATGCCCCCCAGTGGCACAGCGGTATGTCTGCGGACTTACATTGCTAGAAACCGGGTTTCGATACTCGTGGTGGGCAGAGCACAGATAGCCCATTGTGTAGCTTTGTGCTTAACTACAAACAACGACAACAACACTTATATTAAAAAAAAAAAGAATTACAAATAGTATTTGTTTCTTCCAGGTTTCTCAACAAGTTAATTATGCTAAAAGCCTATTTGAAGACAGAAGGAATACAGTTGTCATAGGAGATGAAAAACCCGAGGAGCTGGACCAAGCCTAGTCTTTAACCGTTCCTGGTTTTCTTATAACTAATTTTTTAAAATTTAAATGTTCAGGTGCTCATTAAACCAGTTAGAGGTTCTCTACAATATTGGTAGTTTATTAATGAAAGTAATTGGGTTTATAAATAATAATAATAATAATAATAATACAAATAGGCAACTGGTTGATAAACTTCAAAATTTATTACAAAAGAACAATTTGCTATAAATAGTAGGTTTATCAGAACAAATATCTTAGATACAGTATTTATCTGTGATTTAGAAATCGGGAGAAATCCTCTAAATACGTGTGTCAATCTTCTCAAGGTAGTAGACAAACTTGTATACTGTGTTGTAAAATATATTCGGAAGAAATAACATTGTAAAAAGTCTGCTACAGCTGGTCATATTGTATAAATTTAGACAGTTTCACTTTCATGCCATATTAAAGCCTAATAGTTGCTTCACCAGTGACTTTGTATGCTGTGAAAAGTTAAAGGAAGAGAGGCTGCTCTCTCTTTACTCCAGGCAGTGCAGCAAATGATAAACTAAGACAATTGTGATGATGCCTTAAATGAGTAATCTATTTCATGCTGTAACAATGTTGACTAATATCTTCCACCATTAAGTTAATTACTATGTTACCCATTCTTTTGACAGTGGCTTCAAATTGATTTATATATATTTGTTGTTCCTGTAGCCCTAACGTTAATTTGATATCTACTATTTTGAGCTCACAACTTACTATGATCACGTCATATCAAACTGGACATTTGAATTGAATTGATATCTTGAAAACTTCGCAACAAAAGACCTGGAACAGTGAATGTATAGTTATAGAATATTTTAGTTTTAATATAGTTTTTGAAAAACTATCTTTATCATTCTTAGTTCTAAGAAAAGATGTAAAATGATATAAAAGTCAGTGTTTTCTTCCCACGTAGGAAGCTGTTAAATACCTTTAAATGTACTTATTTTTGAAACCTGTCATAGTCAGTTGTGTTCTAAGTGCTCAAAAAATATATAATAATTACATATATATATATATATATATATATATTCCTTTCACACGAGGAAATTGTAAGTAGTAGGGAACCCTAAAAATATCTGTTCATATAAATCTTAGTCTTCAGTATCCCTGTAGCTTTCTTCACTTCAGCAGGCTTTGGTTTGTGCACAGTTTATGCCTCAGTTATTGTGGTTCTGTTTTCAGTTTTAAAAACTTTCAATGATATGAGAAGCAACTTTTTAAGTTTGAAAAAATTTAACTGACTTACATAAACCCAGATTGTCTTCAGGTTACTATTTCACTGTAAAAAAAAGTTGTTTTACTGACATAACAACATTTCGACCCATAGTAGTGGGCTGTTTTCAGGTTATTATTTGAGTGTAACGCAAAATTGGTTTTACTGACCTAAACAAACCTAAGCATTTTGGCCCATAGTAGCGGGTCAGTTTCAGGTTACTATTTGGCCGCAGTGAAAAATTTGTCTAACCGACAAAGATAACATTTAGACCTATAGTAGCAGGTGATCTTCGGGTTACTGTTTGACTGAAATGTCAGTAAAACAGATTTTTCATACTTAAAAAGCCAATTCTGATATCATTTAAGTGCTCTGAAGGATTTTGAATTTCCGTTTACGATATATATATGATGCTTTGGTAGTAATTTCCTAATAACATGATTGATTTAAACTCTTTTTTTTTATGTCCAATCCTGTTTTGTTTGATGTGCAATAACTAAAAAGAAACTTTACGTACACAAACTTACACTTACATATATATAGATTCTGTCAGTACGTTCATCTTTATTTAAAAATATATATTTATTTTGTTCTGTGTGTGTTTCCTTATGAGTGAAATAATATATATATGTTTCATAAGATACTTATTGTTTTTAAACAAAACAAAAAAAACTAAAAGTGTTAATTATGATAAAGTATGAATATGCACGAATAAAGGAATTTTTTTAATACTTTTTCGTCCTGTGTTATGCTAGCAATCTTTAGATCAGTATGGAAATTAGAACTACTTTTACAATTTGTAAGTTGTAGTTGATGACTCGAAGCTGAAGTTATTGATGATGTTTTGAAGAAAGTTGGATGATTTAGCGTTCAACATATACACCGAGTAAAATGTGTACATGCCTCTTGCACTGCACTACACACACATATATATATATATATATATATATATATATATATATGTATGTATGTATGTATGTGTTTATCAAAATTTTATGTACCTACATATGGTAATTTACTATTTTCATTTGGCACTTATAAAGTTGTAGTGATAGTTAGGAGACTATAGATACTTTTTTTTTTTACTTAACAGCTGCTTAACTAACTAACATAATAACATCAGCCAATATAATATCAATAGCTAGTACAAACCACACATATTTTAAACGGCACAGAAATAATATATTTAAATTATTTTTAAAACAGCTCTCTATGAGGTAATAACTCCACGAATACAAAATTAATAACACAGGCCCTGCGAATTTAAAGTTAATAAAAGCTGTTCTAGTTTTAATAACGGATTTTCCGTAAGGATTTTTTTACAAATAGGGAAGAAGAAGAAACTTGTTTAGATCAAATTATTATTTCGTTTACCACAATGAACATTTTATTATTATGTTTGTTAACAAAAATACAAACGAACTGGAGAAAAGTGAAGAACATTGATGTCAAACGAATATGCATCCTCATTCATCCTGATTTTGTGTGTGTGTGAAATCTACGTTTTTTAGTCTCAAAACTACGTGTTGTGGTCTTTCTTTTATGTATTGCGTTATGACGTTTTGTGAAAAATATATACGTGATGGAGAAAAATGGATATCATTTTCGGATTCAGTTTACAGGAATTACTGGCGAATATGTAAAAATATCAAGACAATAAAACTATCGCGGGCCTGTGTAATTAATGATAATTTAAGTACGGAAACACTGAAGAAAATCCCGTCAGTGGCACAGCGGTATGTCTGCGGACTTACAACGCTAGAAACCAGGTTTCTATACCTGTGGTGGCCAGAGCACAGATAGCCCATTGTGTAACCTTGTGCTTAACTTCAAACAAACAGACGCTGAAGAAAGTAATGTGGTGAAATCATTTACAAGAAACCAAAGTTGTGCCATATTATTAGTGTCATATTTGAATTTTTTTTTAAATGCTACACAGGACACTGCAATATTTGTTTTCCTACAAATACAAGGCAATGTAATAAAAACTAACACTTAGTCGGCACTGTGACAAAGGTAACAGTCGGCACTTGTCATAAAGTTGACATTTAGTCGGCACTATGAAAAAGTTGTCAATTAGGCAGCTCTGTGATAAAGTTAACACTTAAGGTGAGGCTGCAAACGAAGTAGACAGTTTTCTTGGGTCAGCAAAATTGTAAAGATCAGACATGTACGCCTAGTATATACAATAAAGGAAGTTCAGTCGAAAGAAATACTAGTTCGTAACAAAATTATAAGTTAAGGATATTTTTACAGGTTAAGGTAGATGCTGTCTCAATAACATGAAATACAACAACAAGAGTGCTTTTATAGTTAACCTACAAAAGGAATTTCACCAAATATGTATCATTCAGTTATGTCACGGAATAACCAGAACCCAAAATTATATATTTACATGAAATTATATGAGTAAGATACCTCCTAACTGGAAAATAATTCATAATGTGATTTTCTTTGTTGTTAAGCACACGGTGGGTTATCTGTGCTCTTACCACCGCGGTTATCGAAACCCGAGTTTTAACGTTATATGCCCTCAGACTGACTCTGAGCTACCTGGAGGAAATTTATAATATTTAAGAAAAAGTATATAAATACATATTTATCCTTAATCGATTTTATCATCTTTATAATTATGATATTTCCTTTTGAAAATAACTTTTTAAACACTTTTTTATAGAAAAGAAACACAAAACAAGATAAATCATAACTAGCAGTTAAAGCTCTGAATATACATTAATATATTAAAAAATCAGTCGATATAACATTATCTCAGATGACTACAATTATATATTTATATATAACAGATAAAAGAAAGAAACGCTATGAAAACGGACCGAGCCCAGTAGTTAGTGTGTCAGACTGCGAATCAGAGGTTTCGTAATTTGCAATTTTGGGTCATGTATGCGTTATAAGAATGATTGTCGAGTCCCACTATTAGGGTTGACAGAGCTGGTGGTGTTGATCTGCTGCTTTCCCTCTAGTCTATCGCTTCAAAATAAGGGATGACTAGCGCAGACAGCCCTTGTTTAGCTTTGCGTGAAATTCAACAAAGCATACCTATGAAAACTGGGACAAGTTGTATGATTCCAACACTACATGATAGAGTACGTTATATTAAAACGATTTTGAATATCCAAATCAGCAAGTCATGTAACAGTCACGTTGAAATGACATACTACATTTTGATATTGCTATATATTGTTACACCTTTGTGTTCGTTTGTTGATTTTCCGTAAAAATTCTTTCTGAAGAAACTTTAGCGATACAAGTCCTTTCTTAAAT
>NW_013666827.1:224332-233916 GCF_000517525.1 Limulus polyphemus
ACTTAAACAAACGCTATAATTCACAACGAACGATACACGTGCTTGACTCAATTGTCCGTCTCTGTCTGCAATTCAGTTCCATTGTTGCGTCACTTCTTGGCGGTCTTATATACAAGAATACCGTACATCTAGTAAACACTCAAGCATTCAAGAACCTTCGAGAATATCATGACGTGTTACTAGCGTCACGTGACTTACCGCTGTCGTAACAATATGCTTTTAGGCGTTTCGTAGGTAGCGTGATTCGATCGAAAATTAATCACTTTTTCGGAAGGATTTGTAACAACTCTTTCCAACACAAATTGTTCATAGTCTGAGCTCATAAACATGTGTACTGATCAGGGATTTAGAATTTCCAAGATGTATATATATATATATATATATATTGTACTTAATGGCATTAGAAAACAAAGGAAAGTGGATCAAATTTGGTAATTACGACCATATCAAAAAGTATCGCAATATAGAAGCATTTAGATTTTTTTTTTAGGGGAGAGGTACAGAAAAGGGTGTGCTATTGTATGATTATACTTTATTTATTAAGCTTAAGTTGAAATCTAGACAAACTGGAACGAGAATAAGTAAATTTGTCCCAACTAATTTAAAGTTTCAATTTTTGACGACTAATGATCAAGACTTTGTAACACACTAATAACTTACTTTGCATAACCACGTGTTACTATCAAAACTTGTAGGTATCTTAGTTTACAATAGTTGCATATATGTGATTGATAACTGTTGATATTAATTAAGTGCTCTCGTCATTTGTTCATTTTTTTTTTTCGTTTAATCGATATTTTTAACATCACCTCCGGTTGTTAAATCTGTGAGCATCTTCGAGTGGGATAAGTAAAGCTGTGGTATTATCGGGTTCACACATTTACTTTTCATGTAGTATTCACAAATCAAAAGAGGTTCAGTTAGGAAATATATCTGTGGGTAAATCTGAATTCTGTCTTTGACTGAGTTTGAAGCACTAAACACAATGTAAACAGTGAAAATAGTCGTTGACAAAATCCGAGTATACGACTGCATTGGACAAAAGACAGCACTTCTAATGAAGGTAAGACTTATTAACCCGGTAGCTTATTACGAACTTGTTCCAGACTATCAGAGCATAGCATTATATACACGATTTTAAAACGCCATTACTCTCAACTCATCAGTCTTTGTCATTCCATATGAGGAAGATACCACCTCAAGGTATCACTTAACCTACCTCTTTTTCACGATACACATAGATGACTCATTGGGGGAATGACCCAGAACAATAGGTAACTAGAGTGAAAGGAACATAGCCACAGACCTTCACCAACATTTTATTTGTAAAGATACGCAAGCGTATATATGCGAATTTTTTAAATGTTTTTTGTAAACCTGAAATGCTCACCTTACTGACTAAAGACAACACAAAATACTAAATATGAGTTTGCCTATTACAAGGTAAAATTCCATTTTTTATGTTACTTTAATTAATAATTGCCCTTGGTGGCTCAGCGATAAATGTAAAGGACTTCGCATGCTAAAAAGTGATGGATACAGCATAGCTAGCTCTTGTGTAGCTTTGCGTTTAAAAACGGTTATATAGTAACAGTGTTGGTTTAAATCTTTAATATTTTTTTATTTTTCATTTTTATGTATACATATATATATTTAAGAGTATTATTTTTTATTGCTATTTTAGTATATAGATTTCGGAATATTCTTTAAGTGACAGAATCTTTTGGAATATTATTGGCATTGTAGCCAAAAATATCGACGAGAGCGAGAGTATACAATTGATAAATTAATTTATTTTTATGATAATAAGTTTTGCTTTCTGATATTGCATACCCATATTTATACTGGGACATTAAATTAGCTACCTTACTTATTGGAGTGGCCCGGCATGGCCAGGTGGTTAGGGCGCTTGATTCGCAATTTGAGGGTCTCGGGTTCGAATCCCCTTCTTACCAAACATGCTCGCCCTTTCAGCCGTAGGGGCGTTATAATGTGACGGCCAGTTTCACTATTCGTTGGTAAAAGAGTAACCCAAGAGTTGGCGGTGGGTGGTGATGACTAGCTACCTTCCCTTTCATTGCTTTCTTTCACTGCTAAATATGGGACGGCTAGCGCAGATAGCCCTAGTGTAGCTTTGCGCGAAATTCAAACAATACTTATTGGGTTGATTTATTTTATTTTGATCTATTTAGATGGCTTAGTTTTATCAGAATTTATTGTTAATTTTGACAAGAAGTTCTGTGATGTCATACGGTTAGATCCATTATATTTAAAATCGAAAGTAGGATGTATATTATTTATTGGATTTAACTTTTTTTATTTATTTGTTTGTTGGTGTTGTTATAATGCAAAGCTACGCAGTGTGTTATATGCGCTCTGTTTACCACAGGGAATCGAACCCTGTATTTTAGTATGTCTAGACTTACCGCTGACCCATTGAGTTGCACAGTTAACTTTTGGTCTTTAGATTTAGGGCTCGAATCCCACTCTGAAAAACTCAAAATACTGGTTTTAAACGTTATTTAATAAAATTACACTTGATAACGCCACCAGACTTAATAGTTGAACTTGGCCCTAACAAAAATATTTGTCAGATAAAAAAAAAAACAGTGCGATTATAAGCTTAACAAATTAACACTGTTCTGACGTCCTTCGTTGAAACATCTTATTGGCAACATGTAACAATACATATATCCCGTTATGAATATATTATATAAATGAGCAGAAAAACAGTGTTTTAATATAATAGAACATATTTCCATGTAACGTATTATAAAATCCCAGAAACATACACTAGTTTAAAAGTTGCACACAATAAATTAAGAATTTAATAAACAAACATATTACATGCATGCATAAGAAACTAATATGAAAGTTTATTAATCGGGAGAAGGAGAAATCTATATAGATATAATAGTACTGTCTGTTGTCTGTTCGCAGGGTGAGGATGGATCTTCACCAAAATTGGTATGGAGGTTCATTAGGTCCATACTGAGGTACATACAAATTTTCAGTTTTGCATTTTGCGGTTTTTACTATTACATATAAGGGAAGCAACATTTCATGTCCTAAGATAACCTTTTATTAATCATTAATTTACATAACATACGTCCAGGAGACGGGTACTCCAGCTAGTTATGAAATAAAATTTGTAGGAAAAGTGGGGCCAGTGGGCTAATGTCTACCACTAGAGATCTCTCTCCTCTTAGGCAGGATGCAACATGTCGATGAATGTGGTAGAATCAAGTGCTCCCGAAGATACTGAACAGGTAAGTTTAATTTGGATCTTTTCATAATGTTAAGACTCACCGTTGTAATTATTGTTTAAATGAACTTATTTGTATTAGCAAATATTTTTAATTCCAGTTTTGCTGCGTCACGGTCTTGATATGGGTAGTATGATTCCAATGACGAGTGCAAACGCTAGTACGTTAGGTACTGGTAGTAGTACTACTACTATTACTAAAACAAAGTAAAAGTCAATATTAACAGCACGTTATTTAAGAAATTCACACAACAAATATTAAGTACCAATAACTTGTGTATTTGATAAAATATTTTACATATAGTATAGTGATATTCTATATTAGTGATTATTACTCTACAATATCAATTACCTCAAATATTTCAAGTATTTGTAACAGTATTAATAATAGCAAAACTTTTCCCACAAGTATACTATTAGTATTACTTTTAGTTACTTTATTATCACTGTTTTTAATTAATCATTGACAAAGTTAATTAACAGAGTGGAAATTATGAATTATATAAGAAACTCAAATTTTGGTTTAATTCCTAAGTCAAAGTCAGCTTCTGGTGGGACAGCAGTAAGTCTACGGATTTACAATGTTAAAATCAGAGGTTCGATTCCCTGTGGTGGACACAGCAGACATCTCTCTGTGACTTTACTATGCAAAAAAACACATAACTTAAGCCATAGTTTATTGTGAATATTACTCTAATTATATTACTATTTATTAGATTTGCAAAGTTTCAGGTTATTGAGCTACCAAAACAACTAAGGATTTATAAATGTCTTACTCAGTTTAACTCAATTTTTATTCAATGTTGAGAAATGTTCTTCATGAAACCCATTATGGCTAGTTGTAATTGTCTTGTAATAATTCTAGCTTCATTTATATACAAGAAAGTGATAATATTATGTTAATCAGATTTGGACTTCAATTAATTTTTGCACCATTGATCTAAAATTTGTGTTTCAACCAGTTTACCAACAACAATTCATTGTTTTATTAATTAGGCTCGTTTGGCTTAATATAAAACCATGGCCAAAAATTTAGTGTTTAGGTTTTATCTGCTTCCTTTGAAAAGAAATCTTTCAATGTCATTAGAATAAATTTCATGCTGTTAATAGTGTGCTTTTTGCTTGTAAAATCCCCATACACTTCAATATTTATGTTGTGTTTATGAATATATTCGAGTCATTCCTGTCATACATAAATCAGTATTGATAGTAGAATTACTTAAGGTAATTATGGTTACTGTCAGTAACAGAGCTGGGCAGTTAGTGGAACTTGATAATCAATTAATTATAGGGCTCATTAATTGGTTACATTCAAGTAATTATTCTTACATGAGATTTGGATGGTTGGAGTAATTAGAAACACTAATTTCGATTATTTTTTTTTTTTTTTTTGAGTTGTGACACTAATTGATTAAGCTAAATAACCTTGAATTAATAAAAAATAATGAAAAATCATAATGGGAATATTTTGATTACTTGGGTGGTTGAAATAATTGGAAACAGTAATTCTAATTAGTTGATATTTTCATGATATTTGTTGATTTAATAGTAACTTCAAGTAATCAGTTATTTTACATTAAACTAATCAATTTACTCAGTCTCATACATAACAAATTTAATTGCCCAGCTCTAATTGATGATACTGAAATATTTGAGATGGAAAAGAATATGAGTGCAAACTTTTGCTACCGTTAGTTTTGGTAAACATGAACCTGGATAAAAATTCAACTGGATTAAAAAGAAATATTCTCAACAGTGAATTTCCAGCTAAGTGAATAATTTTCTAACAGAATTTTATATTTCTGCACTTGGCTTCATTGTTTTTAAATACCTTGTCTTTATTAATATACAGTGGGTTGGTTAAGACTAGCATTTGTAGCACAAAAAATACTTATAGCTACCTGCTTGTGTTGAAAGTTAGAATCAAAATCTAAACATATAATTTAAGGACAACAAGTCTATCTGGGCTGTCCCATCTACTAAACTAACCTTAAAAACATTTGTGTAATGCTCAAAATTTGGGATTTGTAATGCTATATGTAAAGAAACGTAATCAGAACTTTATTAAGTTCTATTACACATTTTCATCAAAGGCATGTGTAAACTGTTTTCCTTAATGTAGAAGCCATTAATATTAACATTCCTTGACATTTATTTATTTTTAGTCAATAGTAATTGACTGTTTTACATTTAACAGGAATTTCTAAAAGATAGAAATATGGTACAATTAAATTCATTAGTAAAAAAATATACTTAAAAGAGATGATAAATAATAAATCTTGGCTAAAACCTAACAATAAACCACTTATTTAACAACTGAGTGGTTAACCACATCATAAAAACTAATGCCACCAAAACAAATATCGGTACTGCATTTTAGAAAAAGTAGCCGACAATGAACTCTCTTGTGAAATTCTCTGAATATCTGCTCCAGTAGCAGGGTCACTTTAATAGCTCATATGAATGATCTAATATGACATCCGTATCAATAATCGTAGTACAATATTGTTTGTGTATAATTATTGGAGTAATAACCCTGTGCACATTTTTTTTTTCACGTGTTTGATGTTAAGAGAAACATGAAAAACTTGTTGAATGTGACTAACAGTGATAACTTGTTTTTGCAGCTTGGGAAGCTCAAAAATGAACCAGTAGTAAAGTAGTGCATTTTGTTTGTTAGAAACAAACATTTATGAGGTGGATTCCTGTTAATCCTTTCCAGGTGGATAATTTAATCAGACTAATCGAGTCTCTACCAGACAACTTGCAGTTACAGGCGTTGTCTAAGATCAAGGAGAAGTTTCTGAAAGGAGAGTCTAGTGAAAAAGAAAATGAGTAAGTATACATTATTTTATTTTCTATTATATATTTCTTTAATCCCACGTACAGAATATAGTTTCACAATGGTTTAATATGATATTAGATTTGGAAGAAAAATAAACTGTCGTAGGTGGAGTTGTTTGATTTATTGTATTAAGTCTAATTTTTATGAGAAAATGTTTAAAGAAAATCAAAGGATTATGCAAATTTCACGAAGAAAAGTTTGTACCACGTACACAGCTATGTGACTGTGTGCAAAATTTGTTATACAAAAATACTTCAAGTGTGTGTGTGTGTGTGTTTTTCTGAATTTTATTTAGTATTGTTTATTTTTAGCTGAGTTTTAACAGTATTATACTTCTTGAATAAATAAATAAAACGAAATGATAAAGAAAATAATTAAAAAAATTATTCATGCTGCAATGACCGTGGTATACACACAAATCTTCTGGTATTAAAATCACTGCTATCTTTGAAATTGTTAGTTTCAGTTGTTAAAAAGTGACCTGCTATGATGAGCTTGTGGGCTAACCGTATAACTCATTAGCATATGGTAGGTCTCGGGTTCCAATTCCGAGACAACGAAGTATGTATATCATAAAAAAATTAATTACCCCAAAAAATAGTGTTTGTGTGCATGATGTTTTTACACCAAAAAAAACGATATTTTAAAAATATATTTCAAAAACTATGTATTTACGTATTTTTTGTGGCAAATAGCTTTACTGTTTGTATAATATTCTCATGTTCACAAATGTTAATATTAGTTTTGAAAAGTACTCAAACCCACCACTCAGTAGTACATTATTGTACCTATAGAGTTTTTTCATCCGTGATTTCTGCATGTAATTGTCCCACGTAATGAAAACGTGACTTAATAATGTGTATGGAGGATTTAAAAATAATGAATATTTGCAACAATAAGGAACCAAAATTTTCTTTTAACTATTATTTTATTTGACATACTTCTTTTATTGTGAAACATTTTGTAGGAGTCAAATATCTGTCTAGGTAATAGATTAGATTAGATTATAGCCACTATTTGATGTTTGTGTTGTTACAGATTATAGCCACTATTTGGTGTTTGTGGTGTTATATGTTCACTTTGCAATGTAAGCAAAAACCTGCTTGATAAGTAGATACAAGTTGTAGAGTCGCAAATAATCTTGATTTACTTATATTTATGTGTGATTTCCAAAAGGAGTGATAGCAGGTTGAATCTTATTCCTTTGGAAAACCCACTGATATCATAAGTAGAAAAAAACAACATTAGTTAATTGTTGCTTTTGAAATTTTTGGTTTTGTTTCTAATTCATTATTTTATGATATAATTAAATGCATCAGGTTTCTTGTATGAATACAGTTTTATTGTTGTGTATTATTAGTTTTTATATTCTGTTAGAAAGTGTAAAGTGCATAGTTTATTAGTTTATGTTAATTTTCATCTACTATTAGTAACAGAAAAATGTTTATTATTAAAGAGTGTACTTAGAGTATGTTGTTGTACATTGTTAAATTTCTACACTAGTAACATAGAAATGATTAATATATCTGAGTATGTTGTTGTATATTGTCAAATTTCTACACTAGTAACATAGAAATGATTAATATATCTCAGTATGTTGTTGTACATTGTTAAATTTCTACACTAGTAACATAGAAATGATTAATATATATGAGTATGTTGTGTACATTGTTAATTTTCTGTACCATTGGTAAAGTAATTTTTATTTATTTATCAAAGTGTTACTCTGTTATATTTTGCACACTATCAGAAAGAAAAATTGTTTTAAATTTTTATCAGAGTATGTTGTTATGCATTGTTAAGTTTTGCATTACTAACATAAAAATGCATGCTTTATTAGTATATGCTGTTTTGTTATTGCATTGGCAGGATGTGTACTAAAGAAATCGTTTAACAATTTAAAATGCTAAGTCTTGAAATGTGCTGCATTAGCTGCACTGGATCATATTCTGTGTTAAGTTCCAAGATCATATAATTCTGAATGCAATAATTCATTTGAAGTATAAATATTATTTCAGAAAAACAGAAGAGAACGTCTCAAAAGTTTCAGAACATCACAAGCGAGGGGTAAAAGAGAAAGAAGAACAAAGTAGCATCAATGTACAGAAACAACATGATGAAAATAGTGTTGCTTACAAACGAGAAGTTGGAAAACAAGTTGAAGCGGTAATTAAAATCATGATCTTCTAACTTTTAGCCAAATTCAGCCCTCATTCTCACAAAAGTTGTAGTGTCAGGCTTTAATCCAGAACTCAGGATTTTGTAGAGAAAAATAATACCAAGTTTATTCATTGCCAACCCTGAGGGTGTTTTTTATTGTTTACCACATAGTTCTTGGATTAGAAAATCTGGTATTTTTTGAAGTTCTTACATCTTTCCTGCTTTTAAGTTTTGAGCCTCTCATTTTGTTTAGGAATTGGCCATCTGAACATGTTTACTCATCACCTGCTTCAAGCTGTCATTAGGGCAATTAAAATACCATGTTGTTCAAAACGGATAGTTTTTGTTTTTCTAATCAAGGTAACTCGATGCTTGTCCATGATTATTCCCTGAGTGTTTGGAGGGTTTACCCTCGTGACGTTCAACATAAATAGTAGGTTTCCCCTTGACACAGCATACCTTGGACAGTTTTTAATGTAGTGGTTTCCAAACTTTTTTTCACTCATGACACCATAACCTATTCACCTTGATTTGTGCAACATGCCTGCTGCCACATGCAATATTTGTTTTGTACAAGTTTTTATGTTCTTAATTATTCTTCGTTTTGATGAAACTCTTGCAACACCCTTAACAACTTGCTGCAACACACAGTTTGGAAACCACTGCTTTAATGCCTTATGGTAAGATTGTAGCAATTAGATATCCAAGGGTAGAAGCCTATGCAATCACCTTATTCTACTTATTAATTAATAAATAATTCATAACAAAAAAAACATTATTAATTAATAATGATTAGTCTTTTAATAAATGATTGTATAGGCTTTTAATTGCAACAATTAATAATGTATTTAAGTGTTTCTTTACTTACACAATGTTACTATTTTAAAACAACTGCCATCCATTACTGTTTTACAGTCTGCTTAGTTTCTTTCCTGTTGAGAATTTTTAGAGTATTGGGAAGCTCCAAAGTATTATTAATATTATTTTCAATCATTTGTGTCATTGTTGAAACCTTGAAAGATTTGCTATAAAGCATTTTTTTTAAACTGCTTGCTACCAACCGCTGCAGTAAAGAATTCTTTTCACTACTAATACTTTGTAATTTCTAGATTTAAGAAATTTCTTCAGTGTTGGGGAATTACATTAATCCTGAAAAGGTTGTTTTTATTCTTTTTTGTTTAATAATTAAAAATATTCTGGTGTAAGTTTACCCATACGCACACAATTTTATGTAATAATGTTACTAAAATTAAGATACAACTTGATTTTTCAGCAGGTGTTCACAAAAGACTCGGATTTATGTGCAATTCAATC
>NW_013666827.1:234537-236806 GCF_000517525.1 Limulus polyphemus
ACGGCTGAAAGGGCGAGCATGTTTGGTGGGATGTGGATTCGAACCCGCGACCCTCAGATTGTGAGTCGAGCGCCTTATCCACCTGGCCATGCCGGGCACAGTTAATAATGGATGTCACAGTTGATAACATAATCCTTTCTTTGTTCTCATTGAAACGACTTTAGAAATTCAAATAGTAAAACGTTTATTTATTAGTATCAAAAGGAAATGTTTAAGCTAACCAAATAAATATTAATCACTTGTAAGTTTTTAGCATGCTGTTCATTTTGGCTCACATGATAAGCAAAAACAGGGTTTCTCTCACCCCCTTTTTTTTGTGGTTTTAGCATTTTAATTTAGGATTATTTGATTTGCCCAAACAATAATTTTCAGCATGTAATATTTTAAATTCTCTGAACAGAGTTTTAAAGGTTTGCAGTTTTTGAAATTTTAATATTTTTAAGGGACTTAACTTCATAGATTAACATAACTTTGTAGGATATTATAAAAGATACTACAATAATAGATTAATTATTTAAGACTGGTATATGTATTTGTTTTCTTAACAACTTGTTTATAAAAACCCTGTTCTTTTCCCACATTTAGCTATTATGTTTATACTTATTTCTGTATATGCTTTAATTATGAGTGCATATCTTTGTAATTAAACATTAAATGATGAACATTGATACTATTTTTTTTTCACTGAAAAACTGAGGTCGACCCTAGAACAGAAGTTATTTTGCTGCGTTTGTACAAATGTAGGTTGTTAAGTTTTTCTTCCTTTTATTTTTAACGTTTGTGACCTTGAAATCAGCATTTCCCATGTTTGGGATGTGCACAAGAAGTATCTCTTCTCTACTCGTAGTCATTTTAGTTTCTTTAATTTCATTTTTTAAAAATTCACCTATCCCCCCCTGTTATGTTTTTTTTATCTCCTGGCTTGTCTTTCATTCCATTCTACTCTTTCTTTTATACATTCTTCCTCTTTCTTTCCAGCAGCACAGTGAGAGACAGTAGCCTTGTTGAACCCTAAGTATAACTTCTTAAAACTTCCCTGGTTCCTTTTGTTTCATTACTCGGATAGAATGAACATGAAACATTTTATGTTTAATTAGTTTAGAATGTTGTTATTTTTTCTAATTATCTCAAACATGTAATAATGAAATATCCAGAGATTCTTGGTGATGTTTTTTTTTTAATTAAGGTGCTAGAAGAAGTAATTATCTTTTATAAGACAAGTAGCTAATCTCAGTGTTGTTTGATAAACCCACATAAAAAGAGGACAACCACTTGTATTTTAATAAATTGGCCACACCCGGTAATTTTTTATAGAGGCTCATTCATCCAAAAAGCTGCTATGTAAAACTAGGATATCGTTCAGATTACAGATATAAAAACATGTGAAATAAATTGATTCCTTTCTGTTTTAATCTCTGTTTTGTTTTATATTCTCATTATATTATCTTAACATAGACATTTATATAAAAAGAAATAGTTCATTTTATCCATTTTTCAGTTCAGCAACAGAAACAAAGTCAAAAGAAGTCTAGAAGTGTATCGACATGTCAAGTTTGTAAACGAATCTTCAAGTGTCGTAGCAGCTTGATAATTCACATGCGAGTACACACAGGAGAACGTCCTTACACATGCCACATTTGTGGAAAGGGTTTTAGCCAAAAGAATGGTCTAGGTAAGTAGAGAAAAAATTTAATCAAATCTAGATTTTCATCTTTAGCTATATTTAATCAGATTGAGAAGGAGGTAATCAAATCCAGGTATTGATGTTTACCTATATTTAATCAGATTGAGAAGAAGGTAATCAAATCGAATTCAGATGCTAATGCTTGTATATATAGTAAAGTATAGAACACTGTACTCAAATCTTTATATTGTTTGCATGTATATGTGTACTTGTACTAAATTTTCCTTGCCTACCTACATGTTATCTTTAAACTTTAGAAAAGTTATTTAACATAGTCATTTTAGGTATTTATAATTCTGTTCATTAGAATAAAAGCTAAAACACAGGAAAGTGAAATGGATAAAAGTTTGTTTTACTTTGCTGTAAGCCACTGTCGTAAGATCTCCAGAACACATTCCTATCACTGCCCATTATTTGTGGTAGTATGTCATTTTACTTTGAAAACTAAAAAACAAGAATGTAGGAAATACCAAAAAAGCTTAAAATTTAGAATTATCATTGTGGTATTTCCTTTTAGATCTTTTACAAAAAAATTTTTTCCTCAGTCAATAGCTCTATGAAACTCCCACTGATACAACACTATAC
>NW_013666827.1:237309-252264 GCF_000517525.1 Limulus polyphemus
CATGGAAACACTTCATAGGAACTACATACAGTGTAATTTGTTTTAAAGAGAAAATTTGAGTCCTATTTTGTCCATCTTATCTAAGAAATATAGAATTTGTAAGCAGTGTTTAAACAGTAATTTTGAAATAAAATTTAGTTTTGAAGTAAATTGGAATTACAGGCGGAAGCTTATTCGTGGAATGTTTAGATATGTTTCGTATTGAAGAAATGTTTGGTCACAGTAAAATATTTTCAGCTCATTTATTTATTTTTCAGTTTATATAGTTTCATTTTGATTGTCTCTTTTAAATATGTTTACAAAAGTTTTAATACAGTTATCTATATATAAAAGTAAACCATCCTTTAAAGATTTATTCAGTTTCTTTGTGCTACAATTTGTACAACTGCCTTATTATTACCTTAAAACTGCATCTTAATGAAACAGGTAACATAAAAAATGTTTATTTCGTGAAAGCTTGGTTTTCAATTATGCTCTAAACATGTATTTTTAATTTATCAGCACTGCTTTCATTGCTGTATTTAGATTTTTAATTATCTAGTGGTTGTCTTTTTTTTTATGTTGATGTTAAGTTGTGGGATATTGAACCTTCCTGACTCGATTATTTCTTAACATACTTCAGTGTTCGATTCAAATGTTTCATTGATTTCATGATCACCTGAAAATTTGTATACTACATGCATGTACAGTGTTTTAGATTTCGGAGTTTCCTCTACAAAAGTAACTATTATTATTCAGTAATGAATTAAAACCTTAAAATGATCATCTCTGAAGTTTTTTTTGTACATTTTAGGTTTGAAAAAACATCACAATTTTTTTGTTAATTCTTTGAATGTGTTATGTTAGAAGTTCATAATAATATTCTGTGTTGTACAACTTTTAATCTGTTATTTTTTACACACTACAAAGCTGACTTTATATTCTACAATAATCTAGTGCTGTATTTGGTGGGCCAGATGCTGTTCCCAGGCCACCAGTTACCCATTACTATACTGTACCATCATATATGTACCTCTCCATATATATAAACCATCATTTATCATTAAATTCCTAAAGTAGGTCCTGTTGTTACTTGCAAAGAGTAATTAAGCTATGTATCACTTGTGTAAAGATTGTCGCAAATAAAACTACCTGTACACTTGGAAATGAGAAACACTACGTTTTTTTTCCGTTTTATTAGTAAAAGAGACTTATTTCTCCAACTTTTACTTGTTTTTTACTTTATTTATATTGATAACAGAAAAACATAAGGAAAACGGTATGTCCATCTTTGTTTATAGCTAGCTCTCGTGACATGTGCTTGTTTGTGAGATTCCCAGTAAAAAATACAAAGTTTTGACACATACAATACAAATATTAGATTTTTTTGTACTTTTGTAAAGATATGTACACATTTGTCAAGATTATATGTAATTCAAAAGCATAATTTTTGAGTTTATGTAGTTTTATGACGCATACATTTGCTTCCCTCAATAGATTGTCACCTGCGACGTCACGAAGGAAAAAAACCATACAAATGTACACACTGCAATTACAGTTCTGCTGTAAAGATTGACATCATTCGTCACATGCCTGTTCACACTGGAGAGTTTAATTCTATTTGTGACATTTGTGGCAAACCTTTTAGAGATGACTGCAGGGTCAAGGAACACATAAGGCAAGTTCACCTTCGAGAACGAAAATACATGTGTGATCTATGTGGATTTATGACCCACACACTTCATATTTTGAAGCGTCATCATCTTGTGAAACACACCAACCTCGAGAAGTTTGAGTGCCCTATTTGTCATGCTATAGTCAAACAAAAGGGTACCTTTATTGTTCATTTACGTCGACACACGGGTGAGCGTCCATATGTTTGTGAACAGTGTGGAAAGGCCTTTCGATGCTCATCCTATCTTCATAAGCACCTGAAAGTTCACAGTGAAGGTGAGCACGAGTGTCAAACATGTGGTCGCAAATTCAAAAATAAAAGTCATGTTCAAAGACATGCTGTTATTCACCAAGGAGTGAAGCCTTTTCCCTGTCACTTATGTGATTACTCCTGTAACGTGAAATGTAATCTTTTAAAGCATATCCGCACTGTACATAAAATTAAAAATTATAAAATACAGAGCTTAGAAGAAAAAGGTGAAAATAACTCTATGACCGAAGATGACGAGGCTGTAAAGAGAGGACGAAGTGTTACTGAAGTATTCCTTCAAAAGTTTTCTGAAAAAACTGGTGCTGACTGTACTGTTGATAAGCTGTTAGAAAAAGAGTTAAGCTCTCAAGATTCTACAGAAAATGGACCAGGTGGTATCAATGAATGTGATCAAAGTAAAAAAGATGAGCTCTTAAGTAGAAAGTTCCAGGACAACAGTTCTGTTTTGGCTGTTTCAGAAGGTGAACATCCGTCCGCATCTGACATCACTGAAAACTGGTCGAAAGGAAGGAGTGTGTCTTCTAGTGAAAATGACATACTAGCTAATGCCATGAAGATGTTAACTTCTTTAACAAATGTAGTTCCTCGAGAAGAGGAAAACCAGAAACTGGAAAGTGGTAATTTAGATGATTCAGTTGTATATCCTATAGTCTCTTATTTTGAAAGTGATGGAAATAATCAGCATGAACCAATCATCAGCCTTCAGCTGGCACAAACTGAACCCTGTGGTGAAGATGTTGCTGCATTTGTTATAGAGTTACAGTCTGAGCAGAATGTTTATTCAAATTAACACAATTTTCATATATTTACTTCATAGAAAAATTAATAAACTGACTCTTTGTATAAGGTAGGAAGAAAAAGATAATTTAACAATTTAATCTAAAAATCGTAGTAGCTTATGATATGATTTGTTTGTTTATAATTAAGCACAAAGCTACACAATGGGCTATCTATAATATGATTTAATCTAGAATTTTAAACTTTGATTAGTTGCTTTTTTTTCTCTTTTTTTTTTTTTTAAATCGATCATTAAATTTTTTAAGAGGGGAGGATTATATGACAATTTATTTGTACTAAAAGCAAACGTGAAATTCAGAGATTGTAAAATGTGTTCATTTTCATTAATTGCCTATTTTTTTAGGATTAATTAATTTCTTATTAAATTATAAAAACCCACAAAATTGTGTTTATTGATTTACTGTTATCATCAGTGGTGGAATGGCATTGTTAGAATGAAAATGTGACAATGACTGCATTCTGGAAGGAATGATGCATTTATTTTTAAATTATAAAACATGTTATAAAGGAAGTACCTCTAAAATATGGCTTTTTCTATATTTTACCCATATTAAATAAATGCTTTATTTTTGGGCTTCTCGATCCTTTGCTTAAAAAAAAAATGTGCTAACTACAATTGACTTTAAACCTCCATCTTGGTTTCTTCAAGTAATTTCTTTCCAGTTCTACCACTGGTTGTCACACATTATTAAATCACCACAAATGAAAGAGAGTCCATTTTGTTTGCAAACTGCTGAAAATGTTGATTATGCATTACTTTTTTCATGGTTTTTAAAATACTCAAATATAACTTGTATAGACGAACTGCTTTCATTTGCATGAGATTATGGCTTAATGTGTAATGATTATTCTTCCATTATCAATTTTAGTTTACTTTTTTAAAACCCAAAATTTACTTCAAACATTTGCTTCTGGTAAGTTGCAATATAGTTTTTAAAATGCAAGGTGATTAGAAAAAAACAAACGTGTAACATTATTATTTCTTAAAACCGTTTTTTTTTAAATAACTAAGTTCTATCAGATGTACTGAGAATCGTATCTTTTATTCGGGAAAGTTTGGACATGGTATAGGATGTTTCAAAAAGTAAAATGGAAGTTGTTCAATATGCCTTTTGTCATTCTCAGTGAGAATATTAAACTTATTTATCATAGGCATCGTCTATTTTTGTACAGTGTAATATTGATAATAAACTTGGTGAAAATGCATGTATATGAAACATCTCTTCCTAAATAAAATCTTTAAGATTTTTATAGTGTTACTTGTTGGCTATTGTGTATAAAATTTATATTATTTTAAGAAGCCCTTCATTTGTGATGGAATATTTGAAAAACAGTGTGACTCCTTTAAATAAAAATTTTAAAATGAGAAACTATTATAAATAGTAATTTTATTGTTTATCTTTCAATCACTTATAAAGATGTTTTCATGCTCTGTCTATTTCAGTCTTCGTTTACAGATGGTTCAAAATTTTTAGCATTTTCTTAAGTGTACTATGGGTTAATATCAAATGTATGATTTTATCGAAGTGTGAAAAATGTTGACTATGGCCTATATCACCCTCTGATGGCACTAAAGACAGAAATAGCAGTAAAAGATAGCTTTTCACAAACATACTAACAACCTGTATAAGAGCCTTATTAATAGTACTGTAATGAAGGGTAGACTTTGATCTTCAAAGGTTTGGAACAGGTTAACAAACGGAGGTTTGAACCTTCAATAGTACTAATTTGCATCATTTACCGATGATATAACCATAACTACTAATTCATATTTGATTAAAAACTCTTTTATTTTAAAGATATTCCATATAAATGAAAATAAAATATTCACATGTAGTTTAAAATCTATTATATATATAACAGTAATATTGTTTATGTACATGTATTTGGTGTTACGTACGATACTCGCAGAGCTATATACAGTAAGCTTGCAATGGAAAAGCACACTACTGTTGCCAGTTAAAAGAAAACAGATGACTTAAGCAAAACAAATCTTTATTTAACAGTGATCATTTTAAGTAGGCTAACAGTCATTTTAACATAAAATTGTTGATTAATTGAACATATCTAATAAAAAGTAAAACAGAACAGAATAACACTAACAGTTTGATTATAGAATAAAAATAGATCTTTAACTATACCAAAAGGTTACAAGAAAGATTGTTATTATAAATTACATTTTTAACACCATTGCTGATTAAGTAAACATGTGCCTTGGGTGGGGGTTAGAGTTACAAAGGTTTGCCTTTTTTCAACATGAAAATTATTAATGTTAACTGATATTTTATGTTTCATACTTATTCTATCATAATGCTTATCTTACATCTTGTGCATTTCTGAATAAATGAGTTACTAAGCATACCCCCTCCCCACCCTGTGCTCTATCATAATGGTTTAGTACATTGCATAGGAGATGTTGCTAGGTTCAAGATTTTGGTGGTTGGGTTTTATTTTTATTATAACTTTTGTTTAAGTAATATGTATTATACAATTCAAAAGATGAAATTTCCTGTGTGACAGACATTTTAATGTGTGATTACTATTCAGACATTGTTAATTGGTATCATTTTCTTGACACTTGTATATAATGTTAAAATGATAATTAAGAAACATATAACCTTAAAATCGATACACAATTAAAAACGTTTTTAATTCAGGCCAATCTATGCCCTCTGATGATGGTGTGGTAAACGTTGTAACATGTAGAGTCCACATTTTCGATATTGGTCTGAACTAAAACTGTTTTTGTGTATCGATTGTAATGTTGTTTCTTATTTATTATTGTTAATTGGTTTCTGTTAACAAGAAAAAAAATCTGACATTACTTGAATGAGGTCTGATGAACCAAAAGAGTACTCTGTATGTGCTTATAAAATACTGAAAATTTTGAACCCGTCCCTTATTAATTAATCTTAATAGATACAGTTCACAAGTAAACTTTTCTTTTATAGTGAAATATAATTTAACATTTACCATTAGGTTGAATAAAGTGCTGTTATGCAACACAAAATTGAAAATTACATTAAAACAGAGGAGCACTTGTATGAAGTTTTGTATGCATATATAATTTTGTTAAATGTTGAAAATTATATTTCCCTCAAAGAGGTATACATGAAATCATTGTGTGATTTGTTGTTATTTAATTAAGAAGTTCACACACAAACATTCTAAATACAAGTTTAGAAATAAAAGCATTGTCATCACTAGGCTTTTGACGTAGTATATCAAAATGTTGTGTTTTCTGATTCAAATAAAATATATTTAATAAAAGACATCAATTATCAAGTAGTTTTTATCATAACTAAAGTATAGGAAGACTACAATAAGCAAAATTTAATGAATTGATCTTGCCTAATGTATTTTTTTACTGAAGCCTTATTTCAGTTAAGATTTATTTTGTCACAATCTGCTAATGGCTGATTGACCTGAGATATTGTTTAAGAAATTATTATGTTAACAAGAACTCGTCTCCAAAAGTACAAAAATATTCCTTCCATTTGGAAAATGTCTGAAAATAGTGTTTTTGATCACACAACTTGATGATTGTCTGTAATTGCAACTTAAAAAGTCATTTTTAATGAGCACCTCTTGGTGGAAGAAACTCCTGTTAAAGTATAAAGAAAATGTTATTAAGTAAACATGGTTTTCAATTACCAGTAATAGTAAGAAAGAAGGTGTAATAATGAACTAAATATTCCTCTCCACATCCATATATATAATTTAAATTTTCATTACTACCATCATGAAAGTGATGAATTTGCACTCCTTAAAACTTATCTACAAGTATTTGTAATGATAATGTTAACATGAAATAAATGTTAAAATTATCCTTGTTTTCAGGATTATGAAGTGGACCTATACTGATTTTTCTAGAAAGTAAGAATTTTATTTTCAAACAACCAATAAGTTTTCACATCTAGCTAACGACAAAATTAGGTATATAGTCAATGAAAAAGTGAAATGTTTCATAAAACAACACAAGGATTTGTTTAAAGGTTTTACATATGAATTTATTACATTGTTCCCTTTGAAATACATTATTTTTTGAATGATTATTCTGCCCAATCAGTGACCCTCAAAAGGAACAGTTTTGATATTTTTGAAACTTCGTTTAGATGGTAAAAGTACGTACAAAAAGCAACAAGCTCTGTAATATAAATCTGAGAGCCATAGTTAATAACACAGGATTCCATCAGCCAAACTAGGTTGTTAACAAAACAAACATTCAGTTCTAATTGGAATAAATGATATAGTACAATGTAATTGTTACTCCTCCTATCATTAATCTCTGGATTAGAAATATAAGGTGCCATTTTACAGAAGAATAAAAAATGTTATTTCATTTATGTTGGGTGGGGGGGGGAATATAAATTTCATGAATACACAATGAGGGATTATTTATGAAATATAAAAAAACAGTAAAAGTAAATGTATTAATTATGTTTGAAGACATGCTGGATAGAAAAAGTGTCTTGTGTAACAGGGTCATAGGCAGAAGTATGGGGGGTCGAGGACATGATACCTCAGAATCTTTTTTAAATCTTCACTGACAGTGATACAGTTTTATGGTACCTGAGGCTGTTTTTACACCTTTCAAATGTTTCGTAAATATATGGGCAGGATTGCCAACATCCATGTGTAAATTATCTGGAATGTTATATTAATTTTCAGAAAATGTGATTTATTGTGTTCTGTGCTTTAAAACATTGTGTGTAGAATGTTTCAGGCCAACTGTAAAGCCAAACAGTATCAAACATGTGCAATTATAATCGTGAAAAGTGGGTACAGAAAAAAAACATTTACATGTTATAAAGCGACAGATGCAACACTGAAAAAAGTATTTTTAATTTGAAGAGTTATGGGATGTGTTTCAGAATGGTCCATTGCAGTTTTAAGTGTTTTGGAGGATTATTGTCTGTTACACAGGTAAGCATAAAGTACTAGAGCAGTGTTTCTCTGCCAGATGACTTCGGCATCCAGCCTTTGATTGTTACAACTTCTCATTATCTCTATAAGGATGAAAAATTCTTGATGTTTCTTGCTGTAGTTCATAACAAAGGTGACATGTGCACCTCGGGGACTAAAAAAAATGTTCAGTCAGCACAGACAGGTTGTGACCCGCCATTTGAGAAACTACTAAAGGATGGGGGGTTGCTGAATATGTTTATAATTCTTTAATCACTTTTGTAGGCTTGCACTCGTGGCTTTTCAACATAATTTGAAAGTGATATGTATTGATATTAGATAGATAATTTTTTTTTTTTCTGTCTCTTGGATAAACATTCTATACATTAATTTATAAAATTATATATATATATATATTTCAATGCTCAAAGGAAACAAATAATAAATAGGCAACCCAATCTAATATTTACAGCAAAAACTATTAATATTATGTTGACACTAACAGTAACATGCCAGTTTAAAATAAAACTTTTTATTTGTTTCTCTAAAAAGACTAAGTAGTGAGATCGACATTTAATGTAAATAAAAAATAATTCGACACTGTACAAACTATGACAAATTTCGTGAACTAAACTATTTTTAAAGTACAATGCGCTTCGTGCTTACAAAATTTATAGATATTTTGTGAAAGGGTATACAGCACCAAATTTCATGTGCGGGCATATATAATATTTTGATCACAAAATAGGTATATTACAGCGAACACGAGCCTTCGATGGTCATTTTAATCGTAATTCCAACAGCAGTATGTCAGTATACATAAACAAGTTAAGTGGAATTTATATTAAATCCTAGAATGGTATGTAACCATGACTTTGTACCCGTATTCTTGCGCAAAAGGCTTTTATAACACCACATGACACACCTACAATTCTTCCGCCACAACCCTAAGCCTTCACTATAAATTTCAATGTTAAGTGCATAGTGTTTCTAGCTGGGATAAACGACAAACTCGGAGGCGTTATGGGAAAATGTACACATTAAACGGAATACTTCTTCACCAAATATCAAAAAAGGAAAATGAAAAATTTACGACACGGTAGTTAGTAAATAAGTTTATGATAAATTAGGCTAATGATTTAAACTATAAATACAGAAATATAAAAATCAATATAAAGTTAATGAGTAAAGTTTTACATAACTTTTTCAGAGCAGAATAATTAATATAATTCGTGCGTTTTGGAAGAAATATATATATATACACACACACGATAGTTCTTAATTACTAGGACGTAGGGGCGTGTCTAGTGGGGTGGCGTGGAGGCAGACATCATTGAAGATCTCTTCCCCTCAGCAGATTCACTAGCTGAAATGTAGTCTTTTTAGATTTTTACGTTTTCTATATTGTGACTCCCACTGACTTGAAAGTGTTAATTTATTCTGCACTCCCCCCTCCAGTAAGAAATCATAGAAACAACACTGCTGATACAAATTTATTTATTTTTTTCATTTTATTTATATATTTCTTCAAGAATTATTACATTTTATGTTTGATGTATCCATAGTGTATCTGAGTTTGTCCAATATTCTAGCTGAAATACTGTGTTTTAAAAAGGACTGTGGCTGAGGCATTGTGCATGTGTGAAATGTTAGATAATCAATTAAATGCCTTTTGCGTAAGAATATGGGCACAAAAATCAAGGTTTTAAACTTCTGAACTATATATTTGCTGTAGATCGCCAAGAAGTGTGGTAGATAGAAAATTCTTCAAAGCTTTTGTTGTTCTGTTTACAGGTTGTTTTTGTGTGCTTACACAGATTTAAAACATTTAACTGTCCTTAAATTACGAGAATATTTGAGACAAAAAAGTTAATTAGATAACTGGACAGCGTCTCAGAGTAAAATACATTAACTTAATAAAATAAACTAATAAATATTGCATTGGTCATAAAAGTTTGATAACAAAAACGTTTTTATCGTTATTCTAAAAAAAACCACATTAGACTTTTCGTGCTCTACCTACCACAGGTATCGAAGCCTGTTTTTTAGCGTTAAAAGCCCACGAACTTACTGCTGAGCCACTGGGGGCAGCAAAAATAAATCCACTTTAATCATTGTATTAACGATATATTGTACTTAATAAATATTTATATAATTAATTAGGCTAATAATATTTATTATATAAACATAAAAATAAATATGAAATTCAATTATGAAAATGAGAAATATCTCACCTACTGTATACATATGATTCGTGATTTCAACATTAAAGTATAGAGTAAATTAAAATGATTGAAGGCATGCTAGTATACAGAGTTCTGATTCATTATTACTTTCAGCCTAAGACCTGCAAATGCTCAAACAGGAGGTATTAGAGGACTTATTCTTGTGAATCTGATAATCGAGTGACTTATTGTTTATATAGCGCAGTTTTTTATTTTATTTAAATTATTAACTGAAACAGCTTTGTTATAAACTCATGTGTTAATACTTCAATTTAGATTTAATCTGGTGTGTATATTATTGAAATTTGTTTTATTAATCTCCATGCTATATTTATATTGTACGGATCTTTGCGTTTTAAGCGTAAAAATTAAGCATAAATAAAATACAATATATTTTACGATTTAATTTCATATTAATTTCAATTATAACGTATCGAAGATTTTTAATTCATGTATATAAATGTATTGTAATTACAAATCTTCGGAAACGGAAGTGTGATGTCAGCACACGGCATGTCAACGCCCAGTGCTGAGGATATCTGGAGTGTACTGAATAAGGTGACTATCGTACTCGTACGAAGAGTTATTGGGTTAAATTTATGTGTTTCTGAAACGATTTAACGAAATTGTAAACGTTTATCATAAATATTGTAGAGGTTGAAGAGATAGGGAAGGAAAGGAAACACTGGTGTACCGAAGTACTGCTCCTTTTGGTGTGACTGTATCTTTGTAATTGTAAGTTGCGATACAACGTTATGCGTTGAGTCAAATATAATCAGGTGTAAGCTTGATGTCAGCATTGAGAAAATGGCGACCAACGTTAAGTCCCTGATTTAGCCTAACCTGCTTTGTCTTACGCGTAACTATCTTTAATAATTGAAGATTGTAGTATTATATATAAAATATACAATTTATAAAAAGTGTAAGTTTTATAGGTTGGATTTTAGTTGTAAATAGTTAAAGTATTTTATTTATTTACATTTATATTTATTTTAAGTTTGACTTTAGGCTTAGTCTTAGTTTAGGCTTAGTTTGGATAGTAGGTCTTATTTCTTAACATTTCATCTCTTTCGCTCATAATTTTTTATACGATTTTTCTGTTTATTCTAATGAGCTTAAAATAAACTAAAAAGGTTTGATAAGTAAGTTTTAACCATTAATTCTTTGTTAATAACGCTTCTACTTTAAGCTTAAATTTAAAACAAGGAAAAAAGCCAAGTTGTAAATGTAGGAAAATACTAGAACTTAATTATACTTTAATTTAAAAAAACTTAGCGGCATTTCTAAATTCTAACAACCTTAGGCTTTCTTTACACACAGCACTCTTAATGTTAACACATAATTAAGTTTTAACAAGGTTGAAAGAATGTGATAACTTAAAGTTTAAATTTATCTTAGTTAAGATCAAATTTAAAAATATTCATATAAATAATATATACAGGAGATTCCATTATATATATTGTTTAGGAATTATTTAACAATATTATTTAACAAATTCAGTCTTTTTTTTGTACTGTCAGAAATGCAGTAATGTCTTAAGAGGATATCAGATGAAATTTATTAATGGTATTATTTAACCTGTTTGGACTTACTTGATTTAAAATCAATTCTCAAATTACAAAGGTTATGAAACAATGTCATAAATCAGATCTGTTTATGTTATTGTGTTGCCTTAAGAAATTATGTTAAAATGATGGGTATAAATATTTGCTCATATCATGACAAATAATTTTCACAAGCATAGATAAATGTTTAATTTTATACACACACATTGGTGTATAGTTAAATTTGAGTGTAGTGGTATTTAAATCTATTTAAGAAAGTAATACACCCACTTAAAGAGTACAAATAAAGTGTGAAACAAATTGAAAAAACATTTATTCAGATGCAACCACTTGTTTTGTGAATTATATAGAAATTATAAAACTTGACACTTGTTTTTTTTGTTTTATAATACTTTATAATGCTAAGTAAAGAACTTTTTCATTAATTATTTAAATGTTTCTTAAATTGAATATTACTGTACAGTGTAAGTTGGTCTGACCCAAATACTATTCCTTATAACATTGGTCCCAGAAATAGCGTACGTACCATAAAATATAATTCAAAATCCAACTAAATCTCTTTAAAAAAAAAAAAATTAAAAGAAAAAATTACTGTTATTTCTACACTGCTTTAGCTGAAGAAAAAATTGATTGGTTTGTACATGAGGCTAAAGGTAACAACAACAATAAAATAGGGCTGGTTTGTATATTAACACTTGGGGTTTGCATTTGTGCAGAATTCTGTGTTATATATGCAGGAAAGTTTAATAAAACTGACAAAAATAACTGCTTTTCTAAAATGTGAATGTATCGAAACATACTGGTTCAAATTAAGTATTTTTTTTTTGTAATAAGACATGAAAAATATTTCACTGCTTGTAGTAGTCTCTTTGGGGGGGGGGGTGACAACATATATCCAAAACCATAGAATTTCATTAAAAAGGAGTGAATTATCCAGTAGAGAGGATTAAAGCCTTCTGTTAGACCTCCCTCCTCCCAATTGAGAATTTAAGCAGTGTTGTCATTACATTGCATTACATTACTATTGTTAGATTGGGTTTTCTTGTTACCTATTCCTTACTTGGTTTTAAACTTTGTAATTCTAAAAACTTGTGACTGAAAGCAAAGGAGAATGTTATGTTAACCACATTACATCTGCCATATTCATTGCCAGCAAGATATTTTGCCAGGGCTCATTGAGTTTTTCTGTTTTCATATAACATCAACTGTTATGGTGTGAATCAGATTGAGCAAGTGAATTGCAGTCATTATAAATTTTATTCAAGTCATTCATAAGTTATTAGTCAAAGAGTTGGTGGTGGTGGATACTACTGGCCTTTTGCTTTCACTGTGGTCATACATTCAAAATTGAGGGTGGTGGCACATAGCTTTGCTATAAACAAACAAACTTTTCAGTTGTTTCATTTCCTAATGGTTTTCAAACTTTGTAAGATAAAGCTATGTTTTATGAAGGTAATGTTATTTTTATGTTGTTTGATTTTGAATTTATGGTTTTGGAAGTATATCTAAAATAGTAGGTTTTTACTTGGCTAAGTACACATTTGCATAAAAAATACAATAAGTTTTTATTATTCATTCCCCATGGTAGGTTACAGTGTGTTTGAGTAACTGAGTAGTTATAGATAGAGGCTCTGACATTTTTGTAAACATGTTTATGAACCTGAAAAACAATACTGAACTCTCTGAAGTAACATATCTCGAATAGTCTGTATAGTATTTTTGTAAGAGATGAGTGATAAAGGAATAAGTCATTGTTTCTAAATGTTCAACACATGAGCTTAATTTGTAACTTTACAAGTTCCGTTATCCCTTGTACCACTGCACATACTCTTTGTTTTTGAGTGTTAGGCAGTTAACATGGTTAACTTACTTAATCTGAAATAATGTTACATCAGAAAATAACTTTTAATGCAATGTACAAAAAAAGTGTCATGGTTGAAAAATGCTGATTTTTAGAAAGCAGTCTGTAAAGACTAGTGCAACCACTGACGCTGTTTCAATATTTAGAACCAAAATATTGTCTAACAGAGATGGAACTTTATTAACTGAGTTTAATGTTTTACAGAGCACTCGAACTTGTGAAATTTTAGATGTTTTAGTTTTACTAAAGTTTTGTTAGACTAAGCTGAGAAATTTTTACATTTTAGTTAATTTTGTTAAAAAATATTTAACAATAAATAAAAAAAATATATACCTAAAAACAAAGGTTTGTAGTACTTTCTCCATACTCAAGTTCTTCTTTTACACATGAAAAAAAAAGTGATATTCTTTTATAAGCCTTGATGAGGGAGGATGTTGAAAAGCTAAGCTCATAGATTTCTGAAAGTTATTTAATATTATTATTTGTAGTAATTTGAGTTAAATAACACCATAATAAGACAGTAAAGTTTTAAGCTAGAGTTTAGGGGTGTAAATTATTATTACAATATTTTAACTTAAAATAGGCTCAGTACGTTTAATGGTACTTTAGGCTTAGGTATATTTATACTCGCTAGTAAATTGTAAAACAGGATAGATAAATTTTTATTAAATAAATACAATCTAAAAATTAGTTTATTCTTTCTTGGTGTTCTAGAATTAATGTGTTTAGTTGAACTTAGATCCATTAGTTTAAATTCAGGTTATACTTTATAGATATAGGTAGGTTATAATGTAAATCAGGCTAAAGTAAGTATGTTTTATTATTAACGTTACGTATATTGTTCTAATAAATTAAGGATAAACTTTATTACTTTAGTGTGAAGAAAAAGTAGTGATAAAAAATTATATAATTGGTTGAACAGTTAACAATAAGCTACTGGTATTTGGTATTGAGTATTATTTTCACTTTCAGGCTATAACACTAGCAGTATAAATACAATGGTTAAGACCGGTGTAGGAGTTAAGCATTTGCAGTTTGTTAGGTGTAATGGGTGTAAGAAGTGGGTTTTATTTGGGAACTCGGGACTGGAAGCTAGTAATGAAGATGTACAATTTTTATGTAGAGTTTGTAGGTTGAATAAAAAGTTAGAGGTAATCATGAGTAAAGTAGATGCAATAGATAAAGAGAAGTGTAGATTGTGGGAAATGGCAGTAGGATTTCAGGATGAGCTTAAGCTTTTACATGCAAGGGATTCATCAGCTAAGGATGACTTTAAGGAAGTTAGAATGAGTACTGTGAGGGCTAAAATTGGTAAATTTAGTTATAATGAGCCTATTCTGTTGAGCAACAAATTTCAGCCCTTGGCTTCTGCAGATGGGGGACTATTGGAGGGAAGGAAAACAAAAGGGTCAGAGAAGGATGCAGATGATATCGTTATAGGTGATTCCTTGACAAGGCATGTGGTTAGAATAGTCTGTAGGGTAAATAGGGAGAAAAGAATCAGATTATGATACCCAGGGGCATAGGTGGAGGATATAACTGACAGAGCAAGAGATATAACAAAGGGGGCTAGCAGAGATGCAGTTTTTTTAAGTGCATGTAGGGGCTAATGATATAGGAAAAGGTTGGTCACAGGAGCTAATTAAAAAAGTATGAGGGGGTTGATAAAGGCACTTA
>NW_013666827.1:253235-273735 GCF_000517525.1 Limulus polyphemus
TGGAATGGGTTGCTTTCAGATGTTGTAGAGGCAGTGGGTTTTAGAAAAACTTGATAAGTATATGAATGAAAAGGGCTGGGTTTAAGTTTTTTATTTTAATTTTTTAATCATTTCAATTTATTTTAGAGAATGGAACAGCCGAGACGGACCATTAGGTCCCATGTCATCCCAAAATATTATGTTACATGTTATGTTGTTGAGTCTCATAAATTTGGCTGTCCAAAAATGAATTTGTATAGCTGTCAACTGTGCATTTTAGAACATGAAAAATATATTGGTCACTAGAATAAAATGTCCTAAAACTACAATATATCTGGCTTTCCTAGTTAGCCATAAGTAGATTACAAAAATTATTTTACGAGCACCAAATGTGACCATCACATACCAAGTAATTCCACTGTCTGACAGTTTGCATCACAAAAACTAAACAACAACATGCAAGATTTAAGTACAGTAGAATCTGCTCTGTCTTTTATTGGCTACAAACAGCCGTGTAAAGTTGATTAGGAAAAGATTTTGAAAACTGGAAAGAAAGTGGGATTTATTTTATTGCTCCAAATTAGATTGAACATAGCATATTATTTCTGCTGTCCTAAATGAAATGTTATTTCATGCACAGAATTTAATTTATTCATTTTTATATAAATATGTGTGTGTGTGTGTATTATCTATAGATTAATATATTTGTAACTTCATCCCCATTTTTGATGCACGAGATAGCTAGGAAGACAAGTATTTTGGGAAGTAGTTTTATGATTTTGCTTTTTTACAAAGTCAGTAGCATTTAATTATGCAGATAATTAAACAAAACCTGAGGGCAGTGAAGTCTTAAAGGGGGTGAGTGGGTAGAGACAACCTTGAAAGACCTGTTGAACCCTTGTCTGTGTGTTATGTAACATTGACTGAAGTTTAGGATGATCTGTAGCTATGAATAATAAATGATATTGTTCTCCCACAGAAAAAATAACTTAAAGGTAATTGTGAGAGTACCGAAAGAAAAAGTTTGTAAGCATTTCCACGACACCCTAAATTTTGCACTTTGAAAACATGAGTGCTGCAAAGTAATATATTTCTTTAGAATTTCATAAAACATTTGTGTAGAGATTAATGCATTTTATATATTGGACACAACAAACCAGGTACATATGAGCCTGGGAACAGTCCATCATACCAACGAGTCTTTACCTTTATCGTTTATTCAAACAAAAATCATGTTATTGTGTGGAGTTTGTAGATATTTACTAGATTGAAATGTCTGTTTAACAATGATAATGAGTTATTGCTTAAACTAGGAAAGTAAAGTGTGTTTTAGTGTGTGATATTGTAATCAAATGTTTAATTTCTTACTGAAGGGTAGAGTGAAATGTCAATAATAATAAATATAAAACAAATGTTTTTCTGTTTGAAAGTAAAAAAAAAAAAATGAATATGTAATAGATATACCGTGTGAAGCTTTTCACTGAACCTCACGTTTTCTAGTAAATTTTGTCAATTTTCACTGGAAAGTGAGCCAAATCTCTCAGGTAAATAGTTAAACCAATCAGCTGATGATCATTGTTTACTCGTGTTTAGTTAATCTTCTAGATATTGGTAGGTCAAAGTGCGCATGTCATGACCTTTTTGCAGAGTTACATTCAAGATTTAAACTACTTTATTATCAGTGTACGATAATAAACTTAGTTTATATTTAAAATTTTAATATTCAAGTTTTAATTTCAAAAGAAAATATTTAAATAAATTCGTAGTCAGCACTTTTATTTATCACATGACACTTCTTTGCTCTGACTTACCCATTTTAGAAGTTTTTTCCACTCTTATATTATTTTCTAAGTTTCTGAGAACTTACACACTTGTATGTTAGATACCCCAGGGATAAAATAAAAATGTATAACAACAGTCCTTCTTGCTTTAATGATTTATGTGCCATAAACTGAAACCTTAAATTTCATGCCCCTTCTAGCACATATTCTCTCTGAAAAATTAGAGTAATTCTGACATTTGCTATTGGATTATTTATCACCAATAGAAAGAGCAGATTTTTTATTTACAGTTTTCCTTATGAGGTTAGTTCTTACAATAAATTTTGAGTTATTATGAGTCAATTTCATAATTTGATACCTCTAAAATTGCCTTGACCAGGAAAGGATAATATTTTTACATGCATATATAGTTAGAAAGCCAGTTAAATTATAATAATTTTTTTTTGCATGTTCATATAAATAAAAATTAAGTAAAGACTGACAACATCCTTACAAAAAATAGGTTAACTTAAGACTTTTAGAGAAGAAAAAATGCAAGTACTAAATTTCATGCCTTTTATGCATATTTTGTATTTATTGTTGTAACATTTAAAAATTAGAAACTTGTTAGGCTAGATAAAAAAAACAACAAAAATTGTAATTTGCTGTACTAATGAGATGTACTCCATAGCACAAGCATGTTTCTTGAGAACAGCATGTTCTAATTTGACTGAGCATGCTGATAACTTGTTGCTGAGTCTTCATAAAGCTTCCCTGTTTTAATATTAATAATATTAATATTAATCTAAGCAATAAATCTAAATGATAAGGAGATTTGGCTGTAAAAATAAATAGGTGTGTTATTGTCTATAACAATATGCAGTCATTTTATAAAAAAATGAAGGGTAATTTAGGTTTATCTCGTGTTTTTTGGGTAGGTTACAAGGTCTATCAAATGGATAGTCTGTATAAATGTTAAGGTAGAGAAAATAACAGATAATATATAAAGGTATATTTAAGAAAATGTTTTGATATTCATTTAAGAGGTTTAGAGGTTAAGCAAATGAAATTTAAAAACTGTAAAATGAACAGGTATTTTTGATCTTAACAAAAGTCAATTTACTCTGACTCTACAAATCTGATTTTTTGTATGTAAAAGACTTGTAATATTTACTAAAAGCTTGCCAACTGTCATGAAGATACACCTAGTAAACTAAAAGTTGAATATATAATTTCATGATTACATGGGAGTTCCAAAGCTGGTCAAAATGACCAAGCATTCAACCTTAATCCCATCTAGTTTTGGGGTTGGTCGCTCGGGTAGTCCTTCTCCGATAATTTCTATCTATCACACCCTCTCGAGTTACACCCGTTTCTCTCAAATATATCTCGATCTATCCTATCTTTCTATTTCAGTTTTTGACATCCTCTACTATGTCTGCCTTTGACTAACATTCTAAATATTCTTCTCACCGGGTTATTTTCCACCCTTCTTTCCGTGTACCGTGCCACCTTTATCTTCAAGTTTTTTCTGTTATCTTACATACCTCAACCCACTTTCTAATATCACTCATAATTTTCTCCATAATGCAACATAACATTCTCATTTTCATCCTCTCCTGCAATTTTTTTTTTTCTCAGTGCCCATGTCTCTGATCCATACAGCAGAACTGATCTAACTACTGTATTATAAATTTTAATCCTGATTATCATCTTATTCACACCCCTATCATCTTTACCTCTAATCTCATATTTTGATTTTAATTTTGTGTGATTGCATTGATAGTTTCCACTGAAGTACTGTTGTTACTGCTAAACTCACTAAACAGTTTTAATTGCAGCTGACACTTGCTTGACTAGCAAGTTAATGTGAAGACTTTGGGTGTCTGCGACCTTATCGCATCCAGTAGTCTGTTCACGTAGGGATGTGTATGAAGTGTTGTGTGTTGTTTTAGTTCCTTGGCTGGTTATTTAGTTTAAAACTGTTTCATACTTGAAAAGGGTAGGCAAATGAAACATTTTCAAGAGTATGATTGCACATCTTAAAATTCGACTCTTCTCGTTACAGTTTATAAACTTTTTAGCTCTTAGTTAACACGATAAAATAACTATTGATTTGTGAGAGTTCTCATTAATTCATCTAATGTTCATATTCAATTATATTAAATAGTATGTGAGTGATGATGACAAAACGTTGTACATTTGCTGTCATGTTAAACTTATATTAAAGTTTTTCTTCATTACCCATTTAAGCCGTCTCCAGCCATTATTGATTGAGAAGCTTGTTGCAAGTTAGTGAACTTTTATTATTTTTCTTCATAAGCTCTGAACATTTGTGTAAGATGTACTTTTTTATAAATGTGGTAAAAAAATCATTAGCCAAAGTTGTTCATTTTGCAGTAAATATGTATTTTAATTTTTTCTTTTTTAGGAATCAGCGTGGGACTAGAAAGGTCCTGAGCGCATCAAATCTAAAAACATGCAAACCATCAAGTGTGTAGTTGTTGGTGACGGTGCAGTGGGTAAAACCTGTTTGTTGATATCTTACACAACCAACAAGTTTCCATCAGAATATGTACCAACCGTAGGTTTCTTTTTGTATCATTTGTGGTGTGAACCTTTTAAGTAAAGTTTTTCATTTTTTCATTAAAAATTATTATTCTCTCAGTTTATTCTTTTAATTTTCTCACGGCTTATTACATGATACAGACATTATTGAATGATAACATAGAAACATGAATGTCTAGATCAGTGGTTCCAAATCACCAGTCCACAAGATAGTTGTAAAAAAAAGTGTTTTAAATCATAACCATTGAAGCATATTGTTTTACAATGTATTTTATAAGTACTTTAAAAATAATTTGTAAGAAGTGGCTGTTAAATTTTGAAATTGAAACCAGCTAGATTATATTGTACAAGATAGGATGTCTTTAGTTGGATTGTACTGGTAAAATAAGCTATAGGTTGCTGTACATCTAAATCAAAACATTTTCAAAATGTACCATTTTTTTTATACAAAAATATCTTCGCTCTCATTAAGCTTAAATATTAATCACTGAATTCTCCTTTTTCATTATTTTCTTTGTGTACCAAAGTGAAACTTGTTCGACTATAAAACTTATTTTTTCTTCTGCATTCACAAATGAACCTTTGTGGGTTGAATAGTAATTGTTTAAAAGATTTTAAGGAGATATTTGATTTATTTTCTGACTTTATGCTCTCATTCTACTATATGCAGGTGTTTGATAACTATGCAGTAACTGTGATGATAGGAGGAGAACCGTACACCCTTGGTTTATTTGATACTGCTGGCCAAGAAGATTATGATCGACTGCGTCCTCTCAGCTATCCACAAACAGATGTATTTCTTGTTTGTTTCTCTGTTGTATCTCCTTCTTCTTTTGAAAATGTTAAAGAAAAGGTTAGTTATTCTCATGTTATTAATTATACTTGGGATTATTTCAGATGCATTTCAAATGTTTTTTAAAATTATTTATGGAGTCTTTTACAATGCTAACACTTTTTGCTATTTTTACAGTTACCGTTTTGAAACTTGTGTATGCAGTGAGTAAAAATGCTTGGCATGTTATTGTGGTGTTTAAATTAAAAATGTACTGAACTTTTTATCATTTTTGACTTTTTTAGTTCATTATCATCATTTGCTTAGCAATACTGTGATTAAAATATGTTTTCTGTTACTAAATCTTTGTGTTAGAGTTTGAGATTTAATACAGTTATTTCAAGCTCTGGTGTGCTTTTCAAGGCTAAGTTTTGATTACTTAATAGTAAAAGGAAATATTTATATAACTTCTCAGTCATCAATTTTATGTATCAATTGACACTTCGTTGCTCCAACTTGTTCATTTTAGATATTATTGCTACCCATATCTGAACTTCTGAATTTAATATACCTTATACATTTATAGTATAAATATAAACCATACAGTCAACTCTGAAGCCATGCCCTCCTTTCACATACTGTTGCTCAAAAAATTAAGTAATTCTCTCTGACATTTGTTATTGGATTATTTATAACCAAGAAAAAGAGGTTTTGATTTACTGTATTACTTATAATGATGACTCGTTCTGAAAACAGTTTATGAAGTATTTGGCCTACAGTTTCGTTCTTTGCTGTCGTCAAATCCTCAACCAGCCAACAGAATTATTTCAAACCATCTATAGGTTAATTAGAAAGCCTGTGAAATTATACTAATTACAGGACATTTTATTAGTTGTGCATCTAATTATTTTTTGAAATAAATAAAAATTCAGTAAAGTACTTAAAACAATCTTACCAAAAAGTAGGGTTAACTTATCAAGATTTTGACTGTAAAAAATAAAAAAATATTTAAATACTTAATTTAATTTTTATGTATACAATTTTTTATTATTATAAAAGTAACTAAAATGTAAAGATGTAAGATATTAGATTAGATAAGAAAAATAGATTAAAAAAATTAAATAAAAAATATACTCTGAGACATCTTCTAAGTGTAGCATGTTTCAATTTGACCGATCATGCTGATAAACCAACACTTTGTTTACACAAAGCTTTCCTAATATGATAAATTGCTTTTTTTCATAGTGACTGTGAAAATAAATAGTGTGAAACTGTCTGTTACAATGTGCAGTCATTCTAGAAAGAAAAAAAAAGAGTAACTTAGATTTATTTCATGTTTTTTGCTGTGTGGTGGTTATAAAGGTTGGTCATATTACTTAAACCTGTATATGGTTAATATTAGGGTGGAAAGGATAAGAGATAAAATACAAAGTTGTACTAAAAAACAACTTCTGATAAACATGAAAACCACTTTGTACTCAGGCTGACTCAGTAAAAACTTCATAGATTCAAAAACAAATCTTTAGTAAAAATAGTTTATTAAAAAATATGGTATTTTATATACAAACAGATTTATAATGTGTACTAAAAGCTTCCCAAATTTCATGAAGATACAATTACTACATCCAAAGCTATTGTAGGTAGAGTTTAATTGTTACCTGGTGGTTACAGAGTTGGTCAAAATGACCAAGCCCACATACAGGGTTACAGTGTTATTCACAATTAATTATTTTAGGGTTTCCAAATGTTCTGATATTACTTTTTAAGCTAATATATATATATGAACATTTTTTAAATCCTTTATTCTAGTGGGTTCCTGAAATAACACACCACTGTCAGAAGACACCATTCTTGCTGGTTGGTACACAGATAGACTTACGTGATGATGCTGCAACTATCGAAAAGCTGGCTAAGAATAAGCAAAAACCAATCACATATGAACAAGGAGAAAAGCTGGCCAAAGAACTTAAGGCTGTCAAATATGTGGAATGCTCTGCTTTGACACAAGTAGGTGTTTGTTTTTACAGCTTCTTCGGGAATACACTAAGCTTAGTCTGGTTTAAGTATTTGAGAATAATCTTAAAATGTTTCAATGCACTTTTGTTCATTATGCCATTGTTACTTCAGTTAGAAATATCACATTTAAACAAGTGGCTGGAGTAAAAAATCTGAAAATTCAAAAGTATTTCAGGGTGTATTCTTTAAAACATTATTCTGTACTTTAACATGAAGTTATCCGAATGAACAGTTAATGGAACAGAAACTGAGGTACCCAAATCAAAAGGATGAAATAGGCACCAGACACAAACAGTGGAATGAGCAAAGCTGTGGACATGTGCTTTACAGAGGAACTGAAGTTTGAATTGTCCAGCAACAATAGTTTTTTGACAGTGGAGAGGAAAATGGTATTGTAGTCACTGTACAACATCTACAATAAAGTAAAGGGTGGGGATCAGTACAAGCTTGGGCCAAGATCCCTATTTTGGTATCTATACAGAATTGATGGTGCCTTAACTGCTGACAGGTACAGGTGGGTTATGATACATTATACCATTTATTCAAGAATACAATTCAACAGGTGGGGATTCATCATCCAACAAGACAATGATCCTAAGCTTGCAAAAAAAAGTTTGAAACAATATCTTGATAGTAAAGAAGACTATGTAATGCTGTGTGTATAGCAAAGGGTTTGCAAACAAAATACTAGTATATTTTGCAACCTAATGAATTTGTCATCTATTTGACATTACTTGTTTGTGACTCCTTTATGTGTATTTCTTATGTGATTTCATAATTATTTTCTTTACTGCATATACATGTAAGGTACATAAAAATTATTCATTTGCTTGTGTATGGATTATTTGTTTTGTCTGTTTCATATATTTTGTAATGTATTTTGCTGAATAAATATAATGTATGTCGGGATTGATTACTGAAAATATCTATACACTAGTGAGCTACAAGTTGATAGTCTATAGCTAATTTTAAGTAATATATTGCTTTTAATGTTGGAGAATGTAACCTATCCGGTTACAACCTCAAGAGATGTAAAAAAAGTTTGTTGTAAATTGTTCAGTAGTTTTTATTTAATAACTTCATATTTAATGCATCATCTCATATATAGTTCTTCCAAAATACAACAATCGCAAGAGTTTTTGTAGTTTTGTAACAATAGATATTCTTCAAAAATTTGGATTAATTGACTGTGTTCCATAATTTAATTTAAAATAAATATTTGTAGAGGGCTGATGTTATGTTGACCTATTCTGTATGTTTTTGTATTCTTACTATCAAATAGTGCTCGATACTGACACAATTTTAGACGTTCTTCAGTTGATTTTTTACATTCTCAAAATGTTTTCTAGTTTAAACAAGAGAGAGAATCCTCAATTACCGTGCCACTTGAAATTCTTTTAGGCAGGATTAGAGTAGAATAATTTGAGATCTTGGTCATGGTCAAATACATCAATCAAAAGGGTTTGACCTCCTGAGTCCAAAACTGTAATTAGATCTCAAATCGGTCAAGAGATGATGGAGCTACGAGCTAAAAGTTTGTACTTGAAAAACCCAGAGCCATTCTATGAGCCTCTATGCCTCAGCTAAATATGTGAGAGCACTGAACTGACTATGACTGACATATAATGTCAGCATCACTACATTTTATTATTTAAAATAGCTCCCAATTGTATGATCAAGAAGTTTTAAGTTATGAAAACCTGAATGCACAAATTGGCTTTTGAGTTAGTGTACCATCTTTGAAAAAAATACCCATAATAATCTATTTTGATAAGATGACACTAGATAAGGTTAGAATTGTAACTTAAGCTAGTCAGTATGTTTTGCAATTTAAGATAGGTGGCACTGCTCCTTTTAATGTTTCATTTATCTTGGATATTCTTTGCAACAATTTCTTAAATTATCATAAACTTTTGATCAAGGCAAGCTACTTACGTTGATCCAAAAAATCTAAAAATTGATCCAAAAATGAATATTGCTAATTTAACACACTGTTCTTATTTGTAATGTTTAAAGTGCATTGATTCATATTTTGATTGTTTTTGCTGTCAGGATTGTATTAAACCTCAGACTTCACTGTTCGTGAGACTGCTAACACAAATAGTCAGTCTTTTCCCCTTTAACAGCTACTACTAACTAACCAGGAAAGCTGGTAGAGTAAATTATTTATTTATGAAAACAAATGAAACATGAACTTCAGAAAAAATGTACCTTAGGTAAGATAATTCAGTGTTATTAATCACTTGTTTCAAGATTGGTCAATTCTGAAGAGATCCAGATGTGCATTATTGAATTTACCCTCTGCTGTTGAAAATGTGATTTTGTATTTCAATGAATTACTCTCACAATTTTTGAGAAGACTCGCAAGTGTGAGTCAGCTGCTTACAGTGAGTGGTTGAATAAATTTTCTAAGCAGTGAAAATACATTATTTAAACAGTTAAAGTGTTAAGTTAATCTATATAAACGGATTAGCCTGTAATTTTCTCTTCTTCTGTTTATTGGGTTTAGCCAGACTGATCATTCTTGATCTAGTGTACATATCGTAAAGTACAATCTTCTTTTTTTTTTACCTTCTCCTACTAGATTTTACCACACTGGCTATTCATAGATAAGAAGTTCAATATATTATAGAATAGTTAAAATGTTTACATATTCCACACGTACATATAGCACACATAAGTCAGTCTAACTACCAAATTAACTAAGCTCTTTGTATTTAACTTGTATTGTATTTAATTTAAAATTCATAAGTATATCATAGTTACATTATACCACATCAGTATAATGATTTTTAAAACCAATCTAGAGAATTATCTAGGTTTTCAGATGTTAAATATCACATAAAGATCTAGGCTTAGATACAGCAATCTTAAGGGTAGGTGGATTGTATAAAATTGGATTAAAATATTGTATTCCGAAGTTGAAATTATAAAGAGGAATAAATCAAATTTTAATAATCCGAAGCTATGTTTGCCACTAGTTTCGTATAGAAGCAGACAAATGCTTATAATATTGACAAGTCATAATTAAAAATAAGAACCTACTACCTCTTTGATTTGCTGAGATATAAGTATAGTTAGCCAATCTAGTAGTTTTGCTCCTCCCACTACTCCATTCTTTCAAAACCTCTTGTCTAGTCCTACCTACTTTTATTTTTCTAACAATTTATAACCAATATGAAGAGCAGTTACTTGTGTACGTAAATCTTACAGCTGTTTGTAAACAGCTTGAAGGAGAAAATTGTAATTTCATCAAAAATGTTGAAGTGTGATGACTAAGTTGTTGCTCTGAAGAGAAACAGGATTTTTTAAAACTCGTATAAAGCTTGGTTAGACACCCAAATAAATTACATATGTTTTGTGTGCACTAATATAATAAGTTGATATATTTTTTATTATTTTATATGCATTTTGAAGCATAAAAAAAAATAATAGCTCTACACCCTCCATTTGGAAGAATAAGCAAGGGTTACAAGTAAAAGGGGTAACATGGTTGGTCCCATGGACCGAGTCCATGTTGAAATAGTTAACAAATTACTGATTAGTTTATAAACCATTTACTACTGGTATGGTTCATGTATTACATTCTGTTGAGTTATTTCTTTTTGCCTGTTACAATACTCAGTTTAACATACTTGTGAGAAAATTGGGTGAAATCACAGATTGTGTACAAGATATTTATGAAACTTCATCTGCAATTGGTTTGATTAATTCCAGTATTAATTTTTCTGAGGATTGCATATTGTTAGGGACCTTGTAACTAGAAAGTAAAGGATGCACAAGTAAATTGGTGCATAAACAGTTTAGAAAAAAATATTTTAAAACTGTTGGAGTTCATAGATTTAAATCGCTTCCTGAAAAAGTGTGGAAGTTATGAAAAAGGTAGGTAAAATTTTGAAGCAAGTTCATGGACAATTAAGTGTTAGGTTTAACAGGGAGCTTATGTAGTTGTATGCAGCTGTCCTTTTTTCTTGCAGAATTGTGCACAAGCAATATTTTAAACTTAATTACTTATAACATTTATGCAAGTAAGTAGTCAAAACGTTTCGTACAGTTGTCTAAATATTTACATCATTCGTAACGTGATAATGTTTCCGTGATGTGGTAAGTTATCTCCTTAACATTGTATTAAATATTTTATTGATATGGCTGTTATGTATCTGCTTAGCTTATTAATTTAATATTACAAACGTAAAAAAAATCTGAAATCTTTTGTATGCTGAGTTAAGACTTCTGTGTTTAAAGCAAAGGAATCATTGGTCTCTGTATTTGCATCCGACAATTATACAAATGAATAGTTTTTGGTATTACTTATAGATTAAACAAATGTTAAACAAACCATTTCATAAGATTTATGTTTGAGAAAAACTAAGGTATGTATACATTGTCTGTATTATGTGTAATCGGTGTTTCTTGTGGAAATCATTCATATGCCCTTTATATTTTATGAAACAATACGAGGAAGTAAATGTGGTCATAGATTTAAAATAAAATTACATTTCTGGAAAGATAATTAACTACTTTTATTTATCAGATAAAAAGTTGTAATGTTTTTTTTTTGTTTGCTGTTTTATAGAAAGGGCTGAAAAACGTGTTTGATGAAGCAATCCTGGCTGCTTTGGAACCTCCAGAGCAGAAGCCAAAACGAAGATGTATCTTATTATAAGCTCAGTTATAAACTGAGGTGCTGCAGTGTAACACTCCTCCAGGTATTGCCTCACCTTTTGGCAGTCAGTGAAGTCTTGTTAATCAGTACAATAAATTGGAAGTTATTGAAAAACTGTGGTTAGGGACTGGAACTTGTATGTTCATTTTCACTGAATCAAAAACTTACTGTGAATCACTGTAGCATGAATCAGAGTCAGCAGTCTTCTAAAAGTTTGAATTAAAATGTGGGTCCAGTATACCTCCCAAGTGAAGAACTAACAAAGATTAATGAAGATTAAAACGTACGCTTTTTAAAGACCAATTTTTTTTTTTTTGACATTATTACATGTGTTCTCAAGTAAGCTGTTGTGTTTTTAAATTTATTATAATTACAGAATAGGCAAAGTTATTTGACTCGTAACTGAGGAACTGTTTGCTACATACATTTGTTTATAAGAACCGTAGTAAAAAACTGATTTAACACTTTGAAAGTAATGCAAATACAATAAAAACTGCTTTTTTTTTCTTTTATATATATAGATACAAATCTGATTATGTAAAAGAAATATTTATTCTTAAGTTACAAAAAAATTACAAGTAACCTTTTTTTATTCCTCTCAACCAAATACTGGGATGTAATTATGCAGTACAAAACACAGGTTTGAAGCTTTTAGTACAGTAACATAAAAAATTATACAGTTCAGCTTAGTACATTTAGTTTTACTGTTGATCTTACCTTAAACTTTAAAAGTCTTAATATCTAATGTCACTGAAGTTTATAGTAAATTTCTCAGTTTTGGTGTATACTGCACACTTTAAGCATTCTCAATACTTGAATAGATTTGAAACCATTATGGTATCAAACACAAAATTACTAGTCTGTGGAATAAAAAAATTTCTTCTGGAATGAAAGTAGAACAGTTTATATTCATGTGAAGTGCTGTTCGCTTTGAATAAATTAGTAGACAAACTGTACCGTACTTGGGTTAACAGTTAAAATTTACTTAGAAAACACGGCCTTTTCACGTTCCACAATTGTAATGATTCCCTTAGCAAGTTGTACCGTCAAGATCAGATGAAGTGTGACAGGGTTTTAAATAGTTACCTGACTTGGATGCATGCTACTGTGTTACATGTCATATTATGTTAATGTTCTAAATCTGATTAAGGGAAGGCAGTAGCTAGTAGTTAGTCTTTTAACTAAGACTTGAAAAAGTACTACAGTACTGCTGATTTCTTCAGAGTGCATTCCCTCTAATTATTTTTTACAAATAAAAAAAAAATTACCAGTGGATTGTCTTTGGTGGTGAACTAAATATTTGCCTTGTAGTATTGTAGGCCAAGGTATGCACTCCTGTTAGACAAGTGTCACATATTACATAATCCTTGATAAAGTATGTCACATCAGTTAGCGTAAGCGCAAAGTATTTGTATTTCTGTTGTATTTCACTCCTCCAACTTCTTTTCTTATTGATTAATGTATGGTAATTAAAGTTCTGATATTTTGTGTTTTGTACAAATTTGTTTTGTTAGGATATATGCCTTTTTTTTTTGCTGTTGGATTAAAATCTAAAACTACATTTTAGCATTGTCATTTAGTATTACTAAACCATTCAGTCAGGAGTATTTTTTGAAAAAACGTGAAACCTTAGTATACCTTGTGTACAAAATAAGGTTTTCTAATAAAAAAAAAATATGGAAGAGAAATTAAGTGTGTTTCTTACTTATATGAAAAATGTAATATGAAGCTCCATTGATGATGTTTGATACTTAGAAATTTTTCAAGTGTTGGGATTTTTGAGTGGCTGACTTTTGCTCGTGATCTTGATATTTTTAATTATGTAAATTAATATGGCATGGAATTCCCTTCTGAAATAATATTAGAAGAAAAAACATTTTGTAATTTTTCTCTTTAAATCTTTGTTTATTTCCATGTGTTCATTGTAACATATGCTTCAAAGCTGATTCATAAAGTGTATTTAACTTTTTTCTTTTATACAAGTATTTTTGTTCCAGAAATCTAGTGTCTGTATTTCTGCCTGAAAATTAAAATGTGTAAACCTCAATCATTGATGAATATTTTTTAACATTCACAAACAAAGCTAATGGCAGATACTTTGTGGTGTACAAAGAAATTTTTATTTACTTGCATTTTTTTCTGTACACTAGTAAATGTAATATCATATAACAAACTTTTTGATATAAATTGTCATTTGGCTTTTCCACAGTTTATAACTTATATATTTTATGTATGTTAATTTAACTATTTTCGGTTTCAATCGACAAGTTTTCAGTCCACAATATTGGTTTTACTTTATGTAAATTTTAAGTGTTCCTGATCCATTGCATTTTTTTCTCCAGCTTTTGTTTTGATCAGGCTTTGAGAAATTTGACTTAACAGTTTTGAATATTCATTAGCCTATGTCTTTAGCTCTTTTACCTTTAGTCCCTCGATGGGATGGCAGTAAGCCTTCGGATTTACAATGCTAAAATCAGGGGTTCGATTTCCCATGGTGGACACAGCAGATATGGCTTTGCTATAAGAAAAACACTTCTACCTTTCTGTTTTCTTGAAAAGTTGTTTTATTTAAACTGTGAATAAATTCAGACAGTGACAGTTACGGTTTCTGATGTTATTTTATTTGAAATTTGGTACATGACAGGTCTTCTGTTACTGAATGCAAGAAATTGTTTCAGGGCTAGTGTTTTTCAGATTTGGTGTAACTTGCATCATTAGCTGAGTTGATATTAAAGCTGTGCATTGGGTAATATCAGTTTCTTTTTCTAGCCTTTCATTTTTTGTCTTGAATTAAAAGCCAAGGTTTTGCAGCCAATTTTGTATCTGTTCAAATGCTTTCTTGTGTGACTTAAATTCTTCTGTATAGAGGTTTGTTACTGAGGGCAATAATTTAATGGCTTCAGTAGAAATACCGTAGACATACTGACATATACACATCACATCAGTTTTAATATCAGCTTTATCGTGAACCACTTCGAGAGAGGCCTGAAGGGTGGTTTGTAAGCCCAAAAGATTCCCAGCTATGTTTTCTTCATAACCCTGATCTCATAAAACTTTAGAAGTGCTTTTGTATGGTTCTGAATATATTGTAACTCATTAAAATGTCTGTGATTCCTTTTAGTTTTTTATGCTTTAACATGTTCTGAACACCACTTTTCATCTGTTTTTTTATTATTATTCTTGTCAGGCAACTAGAAAGTGATATCTTACGATGATCGAGTTTTTTATTACATTTCTTAGCTTACTAGTCCATTATTGAGTATGTAGGTGTGGGTCTTTCTCTTCCTCTTTGGAAACTATTATAATTACTAGCATATAGCCCGTCAAAAATGACAGGGCAGATACTACCACCCCACCCAATAGTATACTCTAACCTCACATTTCATAGCTTACTGAAATAAATAAATTTTGCGAAATCAAGCTCGACTAACAAACAGTCCGAAAAGTTCAGTCGAGGTAGGCAGTCAAAAGTAAGATGATTCATGAAGTCAAATTAAACTGGAGTTTTATGTATATATGGGCTAAGGATTCTTTTACAGTAGATGACTGCGATAAATTCGAACAATAAATGGACAGCACACAATCCACTTGTCTTACATAATATATTCAAAACAAGTGAAACGTATGTACAAAAATACTCTACGCTATAGGATATCACAGTTGTATCTAAAACTCTAAACAATTCTTTTCTTGTCAAAAGTCCACTTAGGCTGATTCAATTACTTAAGAATCCAATTAACAAGACGAATTATTTTTCTCTATTCTTATCGGTGAGTAATTCACTTACCTTACTCTGTGGGTTACCACAGTTGTATCCTGAACCTTAAATAATGTCTCCTTTTTGTCAAAGTCTACACATACGGGTTCAGTTACTTCAGAACATCCTTTTACAAGACAAATTATTCTCCTTATCTCTATTAAACTGTGAAACTCGCTTTAAAATATCACCCCTTATGGCTAATCACTCGCATGCCGGCTAACTTCACGTTTTCTTTCGCTAATTAATTTTCTTATTGAACTGCAGTTGTCTCTTTGCTTTACTTCACTTCACTTGCGCTCGCTTGGTCGCCTATGTTTATATTTTGTTCACTGAGGCCTTGAATATTCGACAAACTACACGAGCGGGGCTATAATGTAACAATACTCAGTTAAGGTAACGAGAAAAATACCGAAGATTCAAGTAACTTGTCAACAATACTACAACAATTGAACCACACATACAATGTTCTACTCTCACCGAGTTACGCAACCAAACTTGTCATAACTACCACATTTAATATGATTAACTTTTAACACACTTGTTGTGAAACTAAATAATCATTAAATATTAACTCGCAAAATAAATTAAATAATAACGCCTATACTAAACAATCTTGTATATTCAACAATAACAACTTTTAGTATATGGAAAAGTCGGTGCGTTTTTGGTAACACTGCGATCCAACGATGGCTTTTATGTCATTTTACTTAGCAACAGAAGTATAACCTAATATTGTCGTTAGTCTATGTATTGAAAGTATAAAATGAAATGTATGGACAACAAAACGGGAAAAATACACAATAACTCAAGACCTGACATTTGTTTAAAATCACAATATTAAAGATTCAAGAATAAGGTTAAGAAAGATTGTTTACTTTTGGCATTATGGGATATATTTTGAAATGATCGTTTACAGTTAGGCGTGTTTAGTGTGCGTTACACAGGTGCTCGTCAAACGCTGGAAGAGTAGGGTTGTTGAATAAGTTATTAATTGTTTAATCATTTTATTAGGCTTGTGCGCTTGGCCTGGGTGGAAGAGGTGGGGAGTGTACTAGACCGAAATAACAATGTCGAGAATAAAAAAGTAGATATGTGGTAACAGTAATGTGTGGGTAGCATGTCTGTCCGTAGATATTAGGGTCACTTTGGGGATGTGGTTGTGTTATAAGAGTGATGGCCAGATACCACTATTTAGTTTGGCGGTAATTGGTGTAAACTAGCTGCCTTAAATAGTTTGTTAGTGACATCCCAATACCGATTTTGTTTTTGGTAAGATATATGTATGAAACTTTTGTTATTGTTGTTTACATTTACTTGTGATTTCTTGTTTGTTTGTTTTGTATTTGAGTGTAAAGTTGCATATGTCATCTGTGATATGTCTACTGCGGGTATCAAATCTTGATTTTTAGCGTTATAATCTCAGAAGCCTACCGTTGAGTCTCCAGGAGGCAAACTAGTTGCTGCTAAAAAATTGTGCAACTGTGTAAATATAAAGTTCTTATAGTGTCCACCAGAGGACACCACAGAAAAGTAAAACAACTAGCTTTCGTAATATAACTGGAAATTGGAGAAGTTGAAATTCACCAGTTTTAGAATTATAAAGACTAATGAAAATTATCACACAAAAAATAGTCAATCTGCTGATTATACCTATGCTCAAAAGAACAATTTGATAATTCACCTAGATCTGCCGAAGTTCGGATTGGTTGGGATTAGCAAAAATTTATTATATATTTGTAGTATTCGCGTTAATAATTTAGGGTATTCAAAATTAGTCAATTTCCATTTATCAGTAGTATACACATACCAAGTTTGCTCACAGTTGATGAGGCCTGGCATGGCCAGGTGGTTAGGGAGCTCGGCTCGCATTCTGCGGGTCATGGGTTTGAATCCCAGTCACACCAAACATGTTTGCCCTTTCAGCTGTGGGGGCATTATAAGTGACGGTCAATCCCACTATTCGTTGGTAAAAGAGTAGCCCAAGAGTTGGCAGTTGGTGGTGATGACTAACTGTCTTACACTGCTAAGTTAGGGACGGCTAGCGCAGATAGCCCTCATGTAGCTTTGCGTGAAATTCAAAACAAGCAAACACACAGTAGACTGTAAAACGTGCAGGGAAAGTGAATTACAGTTCACCCGAATAGGTACAGCAGCTGGCTACTTTATTAGGACCTCCTCTCTCTCACACACACGTTTGCAGAACACTGGCATATAAAAATAGACCGATCATGCGGTGTGTTAGGTTATTATTTTAGTTTCACAGATGAAATCCTGCAGTTATAGCCTTATCTACTAGGTAAGTGATAAGAGCAATGACTTATCTGACTCTTAGAGGAGGGTGATAGTGAATAGCCACCTAACAGGATTGTCGTTACATGAAAGACTGGTGACAGACCGACAAAAAGGATGATTGGACATGTTTGAAAAGTGCAACAAGTATCACGTCATGTTCCAATTTACTAATTTAATGACAATAATCAGGATTTGAAATCTTCAACTGTACCGTGTGAAGGGTGTTTATAAAATTTGTCATATTGCAGTCAACAAAGAATCCGAAAATTGCTTAGTATCACAAACGCAGACAGTAAAGCAAATCGTCATGGGTGCATAAAGTACAAAGAATGAATGGAAATATATGACGTGGTCTTTATGAGTCACATTTCACCTTTATTTGTACTAACACTGAAATTATGGAAAAAGCAAAATAAGACACTTTGCTTTCCTTGTGTTGTTGCAGTGGTGTAAGGATGTGGGTAATGGTCTGGTGACAAAGCATACTTAGTGTTTCTTATCTTCTTTAGTAAGTTGAGCATTTCACGTTGTTCTAGAATTTTCAAAATTGTTTACATATGCATGTTTTTATATGTGTATGTAGTCTTTGAAATATAAAGTTGAGTAAGAACTTATGCTAAACTCCTTATACTCTAGCTGCCTGTTGTTTTGGGTCATTCCCATTTGGTGTCACATGCTGTCTCTCATGAGAAAGATTGTGTTGTATTGTAGAACACACTTTGTAATGGAAGACAGTGATATTTTGTTTCCCACTGACAAAGTAAGGCAATGCTTCGTTATTTCTCTATTGGAATGACCATCGATGAAGAAGGAAGCGCATGCACACTGAGAGGGATGGTGTTATATAGATTAGTATATCACTTTAATATAATTGACATTTATACATTTGATGAAAGAGTTTTCCATAAAGATGTAATATATATACTATAACGTAGATCTTGTTGGAATACACAAACGTACGTAATTTTTATGTGACGATGTCAATAGTACTAAAATGTGTAGTTTAACCACCAGAGTCTTGACAAGCTAAAACTTGTATCAAAATCGAGTTTCAAAAATTTCAGCCTGGAGAAGAGAAATTACACAATCACAAAAATCCTTTAAATATTAGGGTTAGCAAGATAATACAACCAGTAGAAAGATAACTTTAATAAAATATCAACTTAACATTACATATATTATATAATATCGACAATAATTTGTTTAAAAAATGTCTCTTTAGGACTTGGAAGAACAGGAAGTATTTTCCCCGAAAGGAAGCCGAAGGCTGCCTGGAGGGGTAACCTGTTTTAACCATTCGCACTATCATACAGTAGTTTGATGTCTGTCAGTCAGTAGACACTAAAATGACGTCACGTAAAGGACGCTTAACGTTGCAGCTTGTACTGTTGTGGTGTCAGTAAAACGTGCGCATGCTATTAATCACGAGAAGAATTATGTACTCTTTAGGATACAACACTGCATGACATATTAACTTGAAAAGTAAGAAATAAAAATATTTGTTACAGATAATTTTGGTTTTATTTTCTCTAATAATTCAAAAGGTACGGATATTATAAACATTAATAAAGCTAATAATAATTTTAGTTAAGTGGATGTATTTATTTTTTTTGCTTAGCTCAGTGCTGCACAATATCTAATCTGAACCCTGTTCACTACGGTGAATCGAACACCAGATTTTAGCGTTCTGAGTTCGCAAACTTACCGTTGACCCACTGGCGGCCCATGCGTTTCGTCGTTTTTCTTTAAATGATTTACAGATAAAACTATGCATCACAATTAAAACAGTTTTAAGACTTGCTATTAAAGAATATCATAGACTTTTTTGAAAGCAATAATATATATATATTCCATATTGCAATATATATATAAGTATTATTAATCGATGTGTTCGAAGTTTCACAATAAAGGATAACGATAATTAAGATAAACAACATTGTTTATTACAACAGAACGGAACACAGATAAACGTTTCGAGATTATTCAGATTGCATCTCCAGTATCCAGAGCAAAATAAAAGAATTTCATCATTTTTAAGTAAATAACTAAATATAATGCTCATTATGTAAAGTGAGTCTTTGAGTGTCTAATTAAAGAAAAACAACATTTTGGTGTTATAAGGTCGTTTATTTATGGTATTAAAATACAAGGCTGCAATTACGATAATTTAATGAAAGCTAAAAACATAGGAAGTAAAGGAGTAAAGAACAAAAATATAGTACATTAAAAAAATGTGCAATTCAAAAGAAGACTATAAAATCAAACGCCATCGACTAGTTAGAGCCAATGAACATAATGGAATCTCCATGAAAACACAGAAAAGTTGAGTATCCCCTGTGCTTCTTCTATACGCCAACAAAGTGAAGAAATAGGGTATAAACTTAACTTACCAAATTTCAATACCCTTTGCAAGGCCAACACAGATCTGGAATTACTATTAAAGAAACCTTCCACATCAAACAACTTTCACCAAAACTGAATAGCATGCAGTCTTTTTTGAAATTGCACATTTATTCATATTGTTACGACAGCGAAGGTCACGTGACGATAGTAACACGTCATATTTTCGAGAGGTTACTAGATATGCGGTAGTCTTGTATATATAAGCTGCCAAGAAGTGACGGCTACAATGCGTAATTGAACTGCAGTCAGAGATTGATGATTGAGTCGAGCACTTGAGTCGTTCG
>NW_013666827.1:274262-276534 GCF_000517525.1 Limulus polyphemus
ACTTGTATCACTAAGGTTTCTTCGGAAAGAAATTATACGGAAATTAACTAACGACCAGAGACGTAACAATGTGTTCTGTATTTTTACTTGTTACTCCTTCGCTTTTTATGTGTTTTAGTTTTGATTAAATTATCATTATTACAGCATGGTATTTTAGTTATTTACTTAGAAATGGTGTAATGCTTATATTTTGCTTTCGATACTGAAAATGAAATCTTTAGAATTTCGAAACATTTATCTGTATCCCCTTCTGTTATAATAAACAATATATTGTTTATCTGAAGTATCGTTATCCTTTTTATTACATTCATATTGTGTGATATTATTATAATAATTTCCTTTCATAGTTTATCCCTTAGGAACTACAACACATGTAATTTCCAATCAACGCAATATATATTGTTTCACTATTCTTTATTATCTCTAGTTGTATATTTCAATTAACTCACAGAAAAAGAAAATTTATATTGATAGATTTTTCCTTTTGACCTCTAATCTGTGTTCCCGCAAATTTTACACCTGGTTATTTTTTTCGAGGTCTTTCGAACTGTTACGCGTGTCTTATACAGATACGTTAGCGACTTGTGCGACCTCTGTTGTTAATGAGTTTTATTGAGAACGGTAAAAAAAAATCTACTTTAAATTACGACCCCAAGTGACAACAACCTTTAAAGAGTAATTATCGTAGCTCATATATTTATTACTTTAACTGTCTTTCAAGAAAGGCCTAACGCTACTAAAAACTTTTTTAAATTCCGGTCTAACTAAGTACGAACATCTACAGAAAGAATACGTAGTAAAAATGTGGTCACTGTTGCTAAGATTCTGTTGCTATGCTGTGTCGTATAACTGTCATTATTGGTTATCAAGTTGCGCGCATGTGCTGTTGAGCTAAGGCCTTTTCGTGAGCTTAGTTACCGAAGAAAAGATTTAATCTATTTGAAAGTTGTATTCAAAAGTAGTAAATTATGAGGGTTTGTGCTTATATTATGTAACACACGTAATAATAATAATATTACATGCTGAAAGTGAGGTAATCAGTTTTATTCAGGGTAATAAAACTTGTGATGAAAAATGGGCTCCCGTGGGTAAGTACAAACTAATAAAGTAGGCCTAAGATTTAACGTTAAAATTTGTAAAACTAATGAGAAAGGAAGTACCACAGATTTCCGCCCAGTGAATCTACTGTAAAACTCGAAAAATAAATGACTTATTGATTTGTACCAAATTAAACTACTATATTAAGATAAAAATTAAGTATTTTCAAATGGTAGTTGTAATTTGTCAAGAGGTAATGAAAACTTTCGTAACAACATGAGACCTGTAAGTGCAACTTGTAAGTTGTAGTTATATATATTAATATAACTTATAAGTGTAACTTTAAATCTACAAAACAAGGCCCTACTTACTACATTCAGTTTCGTATTTTCATCGCATAAATGAAAATAAAACTCGTTTTGTAAAATAAAATGAACATGAGTAGCAAACAGTCTGTGATAAACTGTTATTCTCTTAGTCTTACGCAAAACTTGTAATCTCTGAAGTATGGGGTTGAATTTCAGCTGCTTCTATGAGAAATATGCTTTCGTTTGTTTCTTATTTTCAAATTCCAGTGACATACGAAATGGAGCTTATTGCCCATTCTAATCACTTCTGTGAATCCATAGCCTAAATCTTCAATTAAGTGTTAAAATTCGTTGCCAATGACACTAAGCTAGTTCTTCACAAAATTCTGTGTTTTTATTAAGTTCTAGTTTATGTCTTGTAATGTAACTAAAGAACATTAATCACTGATACCTCTCTTAAATGAAAATGTGAATTTTAGTTTCACTATAATCTTTATTTATGAAGGTCTGGTTGCAAGGAAGTTAATATTCCTATGATTTTTTAACATGTGAACAACACTAATAATTCATTATACATGCAACTCTTCAGTGTTCAGAAAATCCAGAAGTATTTTCAAATCTTTATAATTTTTAAATTAAACCACCGAGGCTCAGTAGTAATCTATATTGTATTGCTGCTTTCAATAAATGAGAAATCTTCTATGCTGCTGTTTAGGCTTGGGGAATATGGTAAAACATCATGTAAAACTACAATTTTTCTTTTCCTTAAAATACTGTTAATCAGTTCAATATGTATTTCAAATACCTTTTTCTCGGCCATAAAAATAACCACGGGTTGTATGTGTATACTTACTTCAGTAATAGTATAACACATAAATAGTCAGCAAATCATATGGGGGAGGATTATATGTATCTTTAGTTAGGTG
>NW_013666827.1:277284-287098 GCF_000517525.1 Limulus polyphemus
AAACTAATTTTTCTTAAAACATAGAACAGCAAATAAAGAAGTAAAGCAAACAATTATATCTTCTAGTTACGACCTTTGTACTTGGTTTCTGCTAAATGTAGGTTGCTAAGCCTTTTAAAATTTTGCACGTGGAGGATTTGAAACAAAATAATTTTTTTAGGTTTAATATATACAGTTGAATAACCAAGAAATCATAAATTATTATATCAGTACCATTGAATTCCATTATAATCTATCAAGCTTATTAACTAAGCTGTATTTCAGTCTAAAAAAATATAAAATTTTGAGCAGACTAAATACACAATGTACCTCATTGAAATCTTGGTTCGAATAAAAGAAATGGCACCCAATGATGTTAAAATGGCTGAGAGAGCCACTAGCAAAATGTAAGACAAATTTTCTGCAGAACTCAACATGAAGATGCCAAAAGTTGTTTTAAAGCCTGCTGTATTTACTGTAATTGGATTAGAAATAGGGTCTAAGTGTATGTGAAACATTATAGATTGATGATAATAATGCTAGTAATGTCTTAGCGAAACATGGTTTTGAGTGATAATAAATGCCTATTACCCATTAACTCTTTATCTGTTATAACTTGAGACTGCTTCATACATTTCAGTTGTGTGTATGCATTGTACATACAATTGTATATAGTAAAAAACATTCAAATAAAAATTTTCATTGTAGAATTTCTTTGCTTAGACTTTTTCACATGTAACATGTGTAGATATGTGTGAAAAAAAAATCATTTTAATCATGAAAAATATTAAAAATTAATAAAAGTGTCCAATTTAAACTTCTTTTTTTATCAGTTTGTTTTTATTGAAGGGCTTAGACACTTAAGTTTTACATGAAAACTGTAGTCTTATTGACATCATCTTGTATACTAAATCATTTAAATTGAGCAAGGCATTATAAAGAGTGCACCATTTGTAACATATTTATATGAATTTTGGAAAAAGTATCTGAAAAGTGTATGAATGATTGTCCCCAAAGTTCACATGACCTTAATTCTGTTTTCACTGACATTTCAGTTTGCACGTTCTATTTCATTTTTATTCATTACCGTAAAAATCAAAATAAGACATTTCAAAGATGGATGCCAGAATGATAAATATAAGTTAAATATATTTTAAAATATATTGGTGGTTTCACATTACCAGTCACTCAAGAATACTAAACCCTCTTAAGTTTGATTTTCACTCAAGACTCCTTAACCATGAGTCACAGAATCCCAAAGTAACCCCAGAATTGAAGTAAGTTGAAGAAGTGAAAAAACTGAATTTTGATTTCATTGCGTTATCTAGAATCAAATGATATATATATAGTTTAATTGAAAAACCATCATGATGTTGTTTTGTAGGAGGAGGAAAAAAAAATTGTATTTTATCTTGCAAAAGTTCCATATGTACCTTTCTTAGAAGTTTAGTTAATTTGAATTCAAGTGTACATGTATGCCAGTAGACGTATAAAACAGTCTATATAAGATGAGTCAGCACCATGTGGTTGCATAGTTTGATAATGATTTTGTTATGACTAAATTCCTACACACATAAATTTAGAATGTGTAACATCATCTTTTTTTATTACTGAAGAAAATGATAGGTGATAATCGTGCTAAAATGTTTGTCTGCTTGCAACGGATTCAGATGCATGAATATGAAATAAAAAGAATTTAGTGAATGGAAGAAGAAAAAAATTAACATAGAGTACAATCCTGTATTTTTTTTCAGTAAACTAGTCCAATATAATTGGGAAGTCAAAACAATAAAGTATATACCAAAAATTACTTGCACTGGAAAAAGACTTTTTTCTTCATTCAAGAAGTTTGATGTTTGTTGTTATATACATGAAGCATTCGTTATAATAGTATAGAATTATTAGCTATGGCTGGTTCATAATTAAACGTATTGCCATTCACAATAATAGAACTATGCTCGATATGAAAACACTAGCAATTTACATCTTAAACTTATAAGTATATGAGTAGTTACATCAAACATGTATTTTCTTATTCTGTACAATACTGATAATGTTTTTTTTTTTCTGCCATTAGATTGTTAGCAACAATAAAACATCATGCAGTTTGTACAAACATGTTTCTTAAATGTTGAGCTTTATTAAGAACAGTTACAGACTGGTTATTGCCAAAAGTGTTACTTGTAATTCACAAACATTATTCTTGCAAACTGTGGTAATGCATGATTATGGCTTTAAAGTAATTGTAGTTTACAGTAGTTAATAAACTCAAAGTGAACCTGAGTCACAAAATGTGAATCAAAGAAATTCTTCAGCTGTAACATGTATTATATGTAAGTGTTTTATACTAGTGTTGAGCTGACAAACACTATGGTAAATTTTAGAGCAAACATGAATTGCTTTGAAATATATATCCTGTATTCCTCTAAATGCCATACTTGTGCAGGTGTAGGCTTTTTGTTTGTTGCTGCAACAGAACTGGTAAATTCAAATTGAAACATTGAAATGGCAAGTTTCATTATGAAGCTCACATGTTCTTGCTATTAGGATAGTGTGGGTAGTAGTTTTTACATGTGTAGGTGTGTTTTACTAGCATGTAAACACACACACACATACACATATGCCTTGCATCACATGCATGTGGGTTGACCTTGGGAAAAAGCCTACACTAGTAGAGCTGTAGAGTATAGAGGTGGTTTTGGCAGTTATATACCTGTAAACCTCATCTTCTAACACACACACACACACATGTAATATGTATATATATGTACAAGCTGTAAAGAGAAGTTCCAATGTAGAAAATGTAAGTTTTTTAATGGTTTGTTAAAAGGATAAAATTAAACTCGACGTACATCCAGGAAAACTGTTAGTTGTTTAATTTGATGTTTAAAACGAAAATACTGTAAAATATTGTTGATGACAAATGTTAATATTGGTGTTTACTTATCAGTACATATATATATATGTATTTCCTTAAATTACCATATGAAAGTCAAGATTTGTATACTAATAGTTGTATAAATTGTTAATTGTATAAATCAGTGTTATTTTTTGCAAAACATTACACTCCTGAGGATGATGCAAGAGTATTCGTCAAAACATGTAGAGTGTATGAGATTGTTTTCCAGTCTCATCGGGGTTTTTTAACCTTGTACAGTAAGTTATTATTTTAGTAATTTGGAGACTGGAAAGAATCTCATTTTTATAGAATCGTGTATAAAATAATCATTGTTTTTTTTCTAAATTTAGTTTTTAAGATTACCTTTTTTTTTAATATAATTTTCGTGTTTGTGATGTAATATTGACCTCCTTCACAAAAGAACGGGAAGTATAGTAACAGAGAGAAGTGAGTGAGTTGTTAGCTGATCTGATGAAGTTGTATGTACGTGTATATATATATATATATATAATTCTAATTTTACTGGCACACAAAGTTGTGCAAATCCCAGTGAACCCTGGCAAATTAAAAAGTGCCGAAAGAAGTGAAGTCTAGGAATGATTAACTATCGTATCTTTACGGAGTCAAGAAGAGGCTGTTTTGTAGGAAAAATCTCGTGGCACAACAGAAGTTTCTTCTCGGGAAATGGAACTGCAGAATCACAATTTAATATTAATTAAAGAATTGCAAACAAGAAACAACTAACATACCCACCTGACACATTCATAGTTTGTGGTTTACCCAACAGATGTTCATAATTGGATACGGGATGACCAATTGAGTTTTAACATAAATCTTGCCCAAAATCATGTTCTGCTTTTGATTTGGGATGTTTCTGTAAGAGATATGTCATTACGTCCAGTGTGACTAGTACTAGTAAGTAACACAGTTATCAGTAGTAAATACCTAAGAATATTTTTATTGATAGTATATATATATTACGTACTGCTTAATTTTTCAGACATGGTAGGTGGTTTCATCCCAACATTACGGGGCTGCTAGCAGAAAAAATGCTAATGGAAAGAGGTTTTGATGGAAGTTTTTTGGCTCGTCCTAGCAAGTCGAATCCGGGAGACTTTACATTATCTGTGAGGTAATAAAATCTTCTAGATTGTTCATGATTAATTTATTTTGGCAGTCTTTAGTCCTTTAAATATTATTATTTTTTAGTTATGGTGCAAACTGACTAAACTCTATTGCTGTGAACTTACTGTATTTGCATGTTATTTCTTAGTGGCATTTTTTGTAATATAAATATTTCTTTAATCCAGTAGACATTGTTGTTCTGAAGTAATTTTTAGCTTGGATTTTCCAATAAAAATAGTCTTAAATATGATGTAAATGTTTATTAAATTTAGAACTGTTAAAATGAGCATGTAAACAGTGTTAATTCTTTAGGAAGGCTAGAGTTTACAAGCACTTAAGAGTGCTATTACTAGGAGTTCATGTACAGTTAGCTAGTTAGTGGACTTAGTGGTTTCGAATGTATCAGTGAGTTACTAAATGAGATAGGCTTAGCTTTATGTATATCTGTAAAAGTAACGTGAGTAAACCTAACTGGTGACTATGTTGTTGTTATTAGTACTTGTATAAAGAAGCAGAACTTTTGTTTATAAAGAATTTTGTGGGTGGTCTCATAATATCTGACCTCATTTCTTTTTTTTTCTTTTTTTTTAAATAATAATAATAATATAATTTTACAAAAACCTGCTAGGTTTAATTTCTTCAAAATCTTTGTGAATCATATGCCAAATATAAAAGTAGCTAGTAAGAACCCGCTACATGTAAATAATATTTCTTGTAAATGTACTAAAATAAGTGAAATATTAAAAATGAATTCTAGATATGGATCACGGGTCTAAATAGTCTGGGAAATGAACCATTACTAAGGTTAAACTCCATAAAGTACTTTTTTTGCATAGACTAGGAAAAACTTGAAGAAATTTCCTGGTGTCTTTAAGAAAGTGATATTACAGTAGTACAAGTTTTGGAATACTAAATTAGAGAAGTCTGGCTTTCGTATAAACATATCATTTTCATAATAGCTTAGGTATCAAGAAATCATTTAGCGCACAGGTATTAAAAGAAATTAACTAACAATTATGTCTTAATCTTCCACTTATGTTTACTTCTACTAGTTCTGAATGTAGTTCATATAGCATATGGTATCAAATTGTACACGTACAAGACACCTGACTTCAAAACCATTATCATGACAGCAGAATCTCCTTTACTTCCTCTTCCTTTCAGTCTTCATCATTTCCTAGATACCACCCCCTCTTTAGGGTTGGAGTGCTGTGTTGAGGAATTGATGTCATTTTGGTTTTAAGATTCTTTTACTGGATGTTCCCATAAGTCTTAAAAACTGAATTTTGGGTTACATAGCATGATTGATAATTTTTCAGGTCAGGTTAGTTATTTCTGTCTTCTGCTCAGGTAACACTTGAGCCCACACCTCTGTTGTGTGTGGTTATTCAGTTCTCACTATATTATAGTTTATAAACATCTATGATAACCAGATATAATATTATTTTTATTTGGTTCTGAGTTTTGTAATAAATTTTTTATAGAATGTATGGATTCTCTCTTTGTTTCTTCTGTTTTTTTCGTAACAAGTTTCTTTACATCTTTTAACTAGAAAGATGCTATGACAGTTTAAATCTTTTGAACATTTGTCTTTTTTAATTTATTGATGGCTTTTTTCTTCTGTTTTAATTGCTGTCATGCTTTTACTGTTTTATACACGTTTGTGTGTGTGATTTCTACAGATCTTTTGTAATATGTTTGGATATCTTCTCTATAGACACACTCATTGTGGCTTAAGTTTTCCTTTCTTTTATATTTTCTTTTGGGTTTTTCTTCCCTTCAAGGATTTCCGGGCCCGGCATGGCCAGGTGGCTAGGGCGCTCGACTCGCAATCTGAGGGTAGCGGGTTCTAATCTCTGTCGTACCAAACATGCTCGCCATTCAGCTGTGAGGGCGTTATAATGTGACGGTTAATCCCACTATTCGTTGGTAAAAGAGTAGCCCAAGAGTTGGTGGTGGGTGGTGATGACTAGCTGCCTTCCCTCTAGTCTAACACTGCTAAATTAGGGACGGCTAGTGCAGATAGCCCTCGTGTAGCTTTGCACTAAATTCAAAAACAAACAAACAAACAATCAAGGATTTCCAAGTATCTCTTAACATTTAGGAGCAAAGATAGCAGCTCAACCCAGTGAGGGGAAAGGGGGGGTATCTCCACCTTGTCCCAAGAAGATGTTTGGCCCAATTTCTAATTTTATGAAAGTTACGCATTTTAGATATAAATAAAATATACACGTGCAGCTGTTTTGTGCAATTCAGTGTTTTTAAAAATACTTTGACAGTCCTATAAAGGAAACAGAAACTTTGAACATCAACTGTTTTGGCAACCAAGAACCTTCACCTGCTAATATGCTTGTTTATAAGCTAGTAATTAAATATCAGAAATCTAAAAGTATTTATGTCAGTTTTAAATTCCTTTATGATGTATTAATATTTATAGGAAATGCAAATAGTTTACCAGCCTTTTTTCTGATGTATAATTATAGGAAAAAAAAACAACACCTCTTTTTAATGAAAAATTCACAAACAATTATCAAACTCCTAACCATTTTAATAAGCCATCATGGCAATCTGGTGCCATGGTTTCAGCAAGTTCTGGTTACTTGTAAAGTCGTGTTTGCCAACACATGAATTCAATTGAAAAAAAATTACATTTAGATATTAATATAGCCAAGCTTAACATTACTGTAACTTAGGAACATCAAGTGAGGCTTTAAAGCTGTTCCCACTGGGTATATTCGTTTGATATGAGAAACATATTTTCTTTAACTTGTGTTACTTGAAGTAAAATAAAGTTTATCTGATAATGTGAACAGTCTTATATTTTTCATGGCATTATTCTAATTTTTACAGGAGAAATGGAGAAGTTACACACATCAAGATTCAAAACACGGGTGACTTTTATGATCTGTATGGTGGAGAGAAGTTTGCCACTCTAGCTGAGCTGGTGCAGTACTACATGGAAAATCAGGGTCAGTTACGAGAAAAAAGTGGAGAGGTTATTGAATTGAGGTATCCTCTTAACTGTGCAGACCCTACTACCGATCGGTAAGCAGTATGGTGGAAGTTAACATCCACTACTTTTTGGATAATGTACGGCACCGAACTGTAACTGGAATGACAATACTGCATGCCTGATAGGGCAGATTTTGGGCTACATATTTTATTCTGGGCAGTTTAAAACCTAAATTTTCCACTAATATTTTCTCTGTTACTACAGCCCTCTGACAGAATTTGAATGATTAAAGTATGTTTCATGGTGTGCTTAGAGTAACACAAGTAAATCAAAATTATGTTATATAGATGTTATTAGTGCCATGGTGACTTTTGAAAAATGGAGGATGAAGTTTATTCTTCTGTTAAAAATCTTTTTCTATATATATATATATATATATATATATATTAAATTTTGAGTTGAGTTGAGTAACTAAATACAAGTTTCTATATGAATTTCAGTTGGTTTCATGGACCTTTGTCAGGGAAGGAAACCGAGAAGCTGGTGTTGGAAAAAGGAAAAAATGGTAGCTTCTTAGTACGAGAAAGTCAAAGTAAACCTGGAGACTATGTTTTGTCTGTTCGAACAGATGACCGAGTTACTCATGTAATGATTAGATGCCAGGTATTAAACTTGCTAGAAACTGCACATTTAATAGACGATAAACGGGTTCTACGTGACTTTAACATTTATTTAATGTAAGATTTTAGCTTCTGTACAGTATCCATTTTTAGGCTAAAGTGCACACATATATTTGAGTATGTATAAGGGTGATGTGTGTTCTTTATTTCTCTTTTTTTTATTATTGCTTGTCTATATTAAGTGTTAGAAGACCCAAAAAGTTTTTAAAAGTTGTGTTGAGATATTATATTTCTTTTTGTGATTTTCACAATATATTTTATATAATTTTCCCCAAAACCAGTTGTAAATCAGATTTTGATAGACTTAATAAAACGTCATGTCTAACTGTTGTTCCTAAACTTCTATATGATACCGTATCTTGAAGGTCCAGTTTTTTCGTGTTTTTTTTTGGGGGGGGGGATAATGAAACCTTAGTAGAACTCTTTTTGAAACAGTAAAAGTCTGAATGAATTTCAGGTTGAAAGCTCGGAGGTCAAGCACGATATTGAACTTAATTCTGATGTTTTTAATAAGGTTGATTCTTTGAAGGAATTTTAGTGTTTGTATGAAGATAAATATATAGAACATAGTAAATTTGTGTTGTTAAGTCTAATGATCTCCTTATATTCTGTTATTAGACAAAAAGATTAATGAAAAAAATCAGAGTACTACCTGACATGTTTCTTTGGTTTGATTTTAAACAATGATGAACAATTAAAACACAGATTACAGTTATTCTAGATATATTAACATTGGAACCGACCTTATGTGTCTTTTAAAGGTATGACAAGGAGTTAACTACCAAATGTACCTATGCAGCAATCTTATGAAGATCATAGTAATTCTCTGCAGACTTGAGTTAAATGTATTAGTGTGTTTCAAACTGACAAAAAAGGTACCCAAATATACGTTAAAAGAATAACGGTCAACTGTTGGGGAATATCTGTACACAATGATTTATGTTTTTATATATTAAAATGAGTAAGTAAGGGCCGGTTGTTGCTTAGTAGCTGGTGTGCCCAGACTGTGAATATAAAGATTCATGCTTTGTGTTCTGTTGATGCAAAACTAAGCTCCACTCTATGGTCACACTATAAGAGTGACAGTCAGATCCCACTACTTGGTCAGGCAAGTGTAACCTAAATTGGCAGTGTATACTCATGACTAGCTGCCTTTCTGCTAATCTGTCATTTCATAATTAGGAACAGCTATGTAGAAATAGCTTTTTATGTGAAAATTCTGTAAAATAAACAAGCATTATACAGTAATTTATTTTATTCTAATTTTCGAAAGTGGTTTTAAAAAAGTTGATAGGTAATACTAACATTTTTAATGTTCCCAGTTGGTTTCTGTCAAGTAGAAATATGTATATTTAAAAATTAACAGATAAAGCAAAATATACATGCAGTTTTAATTTTTTTGTCTGTCAAACAGAAAACCTCTGTCTAAGTGATATCAAACTCCAAATGGCTGAATTGATGTTGAAATACGTACAAATCAAAGTGGATAAAAGATCCTTTTGTTTGTATTAACTCAATATTTGCCACATCTGTTTGAGAACAGAACAAATTTTATGACTTTGGATAGTAAAAGCAATATACTCTATTTAGTGTTTTCAGAAATATATATCTATTTTAATAGTAAGATTAATTTATATTAACTACTTTAAATAATGTTTTATAGACCAAGGGAAGCATTTATTCAGCAGAAAAAAAAAATGTGTAAAGTGGTGTTTGTTTTGTTCTCACTTGACTAACTGAACCATCCAGTCAAATTACACCTGTTTCTACAAATTTTAATGCACTAAAAACCCAATTGTATTTAATACTAGACCACCCGTGATCCGTGGGGTCACCCACTATTCAGAGCTAATTTCAATATTGCACCGAAATGAAGGTTTATTTTGAGATAATTTAATTAAATATTTCAATCCATTCGTGTTATTCATAATTCAAGAAAAGATATTTGATTGTTGATCGGGAATAAAAGGAAAGACCATTTCATTTTTCAAAGAAGATGGGAACATTGACAAGGAAATAGATTTGAACAAAGAAGTTTCATAAAGAGCACAAATGGTAGTGTGATGTAAAATTACTCATGCTAGAAATGTTCATAAAAGTGACCCGAAAAATGGTGCTAACTCGGTAACCCGTGGCCCGATTTTAACGAAACTTGTTTTATTCCGTTTCTATTCTCAT
>NW_013666827.1:287974-303143 GCF_000517525.1 Limulus polyphemus
TTGATCAGGAGTAAAGGGAAAGACCATTTCATTTTTCAAAAAAGTGAAGTAAGAAGTTTCATAAAGAGCGCGAATGGTAGTGGGATGTAAAATTATTCATGCTAGAAATTTTCATAAAAGTGACCCGAAAAATGGCGCTAACTCGGTAACCCATGGCCAGATTTTAGTGAAACTTGTTTTATTCTGTTTCTATTCTCATTTCATTAGAAATATGGGGCTACTGCTGTAATTAAATACAGCAAAAACGGCACAACAAGCAAAGAAACAAACAATCTCAGAGTTTTAGTATATAGATTCTCCTTTTGTAAATAAATATTTGATATCGTGTGCATGGTTTTAAAATATAAGAAATACATTTTCTGTCATAAGTACATTACTAGCCCTCATTCAGTTAGTTTTGTTTGCTCTTAGACTACGTATCTTTGTAAGTGATGTGATGCTGACATTGCTCTCTTGTGTATTAGGATGGAAAATTTGATGTGGGTGGCGGAGAAAAGTTTGAGAGTTTACGAGAGCTTGTAGACCATTACAGAAAAAATCCGATGGTTGAGACGACAGGAACTGTGGTGCACTTGAAGCAACCATTTAATGCTACACGCATTACAGCATCAACCATAGAACACAGAGTCAAGGAGCTGTCTAAAGAGAACATTCAGAGCTCTAAAGCTGGATTTTGGGAAGAATTTGAGGTTGGTAACTTCATTAAAACGTAGAGGTAGTTCTGCCTGTTGAATTCTTAGTATGTGAGGAATTTGGATGTTAATAGATCCTTAATTCTTGTAAAATTGAAAATCATTTTATCTAAAAAAGTAAAAAAAAACAACAACATAACCTCTAATGTCGGGTGCCATTCCGGTGATGACTAGCTGCCTTCCCTCTAGTCTTTCACTGCAGTTAGCCCTTGTGTAGCTTTGCATGAGATTAAAAAAAAACCTTATCAAAACCTATTTTATAACATTAAATTATAGGTTAGATTGCAACTGTCATTTCATGTATTTCCCTTTAAAATTTTCAAAACAAGATGTTAATGTTTCAAATTTTTAAAAATATTGTGAATTGGTTTTGTTTCAATTAATTTTTGTTTTTGTAAAGTATTTGCAGCAACAAGAATGTAAACATTTATATAGCAGGAAAGAAGGTCAACGCCCAGAAAACCGAGCCAAAAATCGCTATAAAAATATTTTACCTTGTAAGTAACATTAGTTTGTTTGTCTCTATCAAAGTTAACATTCAGACTTTTAACTTCAAAAATCTGATTGTTTGTCTCTATCAAAGTTAACATTCAGACTTTTAACTTCAAAAATTTGATTGTTTGTCTCTATCAAAGTTAACATTCAGACTTAACTTCAAAAATCTGATTGTTTGTCTCTATCAAAGTTAACATTCAGACTTTTAACTTCAAAAATCTGATTGTTTGTTAACGTTCAGACTTTTAACTTCAACAATCTGATTGTTTGACTCTATCAAAATTAACATTCAGACTCTTATCTTCAAAAATCTGATTGTTTGTCTCTATCAAAGTTAACATTGAGCTTTTAACTTCAAAAATTTGATTGCTGTTATTCTGAAATATGCATAGATTGTATTAATTAAAAGACAAAGCTGATTTGTGAGTGATTACAAAACAACTATAGATATACAGAGTATAAATAAGATCACAATTAATTTATCTGTGCAAAATAGTCTTGAATGTAATGGATATTATGCTTCAATTTTTATACTGTCTGAAGACTATACAAAAAAGTAATTATAGGACTTTTATAACTTATCCTCAGTTGATCATACTCGGGTGATTCTTCGAGATGAGGATCCAAATGTGGTCGGCTCTGATTATGTAAATGCTAATATCATCCAGGTGAGTTGTAAATAGAAAACAGTAAGAATACTTATAAAACACTAACTTTACTTGGAGTAAAAATAAATAAGTTTCTAGAAATAAAAGTATAGTCCTTTTTAAGAGTGAAAAACACAAAAACTGATGTTTTTTTTTGCACAATGAAAGATAACATCTTTATTATTAGTTACAGTCGACTAGTTTTGGTAACAAATCATCAGGGCTAGTGTCTAGGTGATGATGTGTTACCACAACTAGTTGGTTGTAACTAACAATAAAGATTTTACCTTTCATTGTGCCAAAAAAACATCCATTTTAGTGTTTTTTTTTACTACTTGTATAGTAGCACAATGTGCCTGAAAAGAAACTACAGTCCTTGGCTTTTGAATAAAATATTAAACCTTTGTACATTATTGTACAAGTGGACTTTTAATTCATCACATCCTTCAGTAATTCCTTCAGTACGTACTTGATGATAGTTTCTTTTCTTCTTTAAACCTAAAGTATTATTTTTTCTTATCTACCAATAACAGTGGACCTCCTCTGTTTTTTTGTTCTTTTTTTTAATGATCTGGATAGGATAGAAGGTTAATTTATATTCAGGAAGAGACCATTGTCCTTTCTCTATGTTTTGTGAGAGTTTCTGCAAATGAGAATGTCTGTGAATATAAGTTTTATTCAACATACTGTATACTCATGAGGGGTGATAACATTTCCAATTATTATTTTAAAAACTTTAATAGTTTGGCTTTAATAATTCATGTCTTCGAGGCCACAAAGCTATTGTATTGGTTACTAAATATTTTGACTTAATTCACAACATTGTTTTTTAAAGAGAAAATTACTCCAAACTTGATATTCTATTTCCAGATGACTAACTTTTCACAGTTTTAAATCTTAAAGTATATTTAAGAACATCAAATTTTATTACAAACTATGTTCTCAGCATTATTATTATGGTCACCCGTTGATCCAGTAGCAGTCTCTGGTTATTTTAGCCTGTGGTCTTCTGACCCTTAGGGTTCTGTGAGCATTCTAAAGGTAATTCTGTCAGCACTGTAAAAATTGAGTTTTCATATTATAGTTAAAAAAAAGTACAATTTTTGATTAAATTAAAAGAATGTTTTATTTGAAAATTTTATTAACTTGTATACTTATTTGTTATTGCCACTTTTACACGCTGCAGGATCAGCTTCTGCAGATAAACCTCGGTTCATGAAGGGTCCACGAGATAAAAAAGGTTTGAGAACCATTGGTGAGTTCATCTAGATGTGAAGTTAATTATCTGACGTTGTTTAATAATTAATATGTACCTCTACTTTGTTACCAGGCAGAGGATGACGGCAGCCCAGATAATGGGAAAAAGTATTACATAGCTACCCAAGGATGTCTAGCAAATACAGCAGAAGACTTCTGGAGGATGGTAATTCAAGAAAATACAAGGGTTGTTGTTATGACAACAAAAGAAGTTGAAAGAGGAAAGGTATATAATTGTTTCTTTTGTTATTGTCTTATAATAATAATAATAATAAACCAATACTATCACTTAAGCAGAGAACTGTATAATTTTTGTATTTGAGATAGAACTGCTTTGTAACACTGATATGTTTATATTATTGTTTTAGAATAAGTGTTATAGATACTGGCCAGAAGAAGGGCAAGAAAAGGTGTGGGGGAAAATAACTGTAAAGAGTTTAGCTGAATCATCCACAGCCGACTATACCTTACGGGAATTTCAAGTGTCCAAAGAAGACCAGGTAATTGTTTTGTTCTTCGTGGAGTTTTTTAGTAGTCATTTTTAAATAGAAGATTCATCTTTATTATCTAGTCAACAACAATACTTAGCAGTGAAAAATATTCTGCAACACATTTTAATGGTGTAGACAAATTACTGGTTCAAAGTATTGTAGAAAATATTGTTGCCTTTAAATGTGCTGATATTTTAAGAGCTGATTGAATTAAATAAGATTTCTTGTGTAGTTTTAAACTTACAATTTTGTTGATGTTGACTTACAAAATAAATTATTTGTGTAGTATATTTTCAGTTTTTTTTTTTAAAAAAAGGATAAACTTGATGAAATTTAGGTGGGGATAAAAAATCAATAAAACTAGTTGTATTTTTAATGACATCCACATATTTCTATAGGTATGGATGGTATGTTAATGAGAAGAAAAGTGGTTCTGAGTTACAATTCAAGTGCTTGTCACACACTGGGGTAAAACATCAAAATTTATAACTTTACATTTTCCTCATTTTCAGTTTATTTGCAACCATGAAAAAGTTATTTCATGTTGACTAGCTAACAGGGAGACTTTTATAACAGAATTGACATTTTTAAATTTACTCTCATATTTATGCTGGAAGACAAATAAAAAATTTAATAATTCCCATGTTGAAGTTAATTTTGGGATGAAAAATAAGTTTGAAAAGTGTAACTTTGTCACATAATGATTAGTTTTTTACGGTATTAATTATTTTCAACTTATTGTAAACTTTAATTTGGTTTCATGGCTGTAAGTTGATCTGATTCATACAACTTCTCATAAAGTAAAACAAGAAGATCTTAAGATAATTTGATTGATAAACAACTAATTGTTTGGTTAGTAATTTTTAAAAGTACTACAAACTGTTTGCTCAAAATTAGAATAACGTTATTTCAATTTATATAAAGAATTAAACCACTTTTATTGGTTATTTGGTACGAGGAATGGATAGTATTATCTTATGATTCTTATTTCATATGTGTGATATTATTTTTCCTTAGTGTAAGTCAATTACCATATATCAGTATCACTTCACTGCCTGGCCAGACCACGGTGTTCCCTCTGATCCTGGTTGTGTTCTCAATTTTCTTCATGATGTCAACCGTCGACAAGACTCTATACCTGATGCTGGCCCTATCGTTGTCCACTGCAGGTAAGATATCGCTAAATAACTATATACTTTAATTAAAATACCTGTATTTAAATTAGATAAAATCTACAGCTTAATAACAATGTTTTCCTACCAAACAGTAACCTTATAAGAACCTATCAGATGTTTTATGCTTGTTCAAGATCTAAGTTAACTTATTAAATCTATTTTATTTTCATTATTGAAGAATTAATGACAGCTTTTCAAATTCGAGATTATTTTTCTATTAATTAATGCATTACAGGTATGAAAATACAACGAGTCACTATTACATTGATAGTTTTTGTTTTTACAAATTTGAAAATTTAACTTTTCATTGAGCATTTTAAGCTTTTTCGTAGTTAAGAATATCGCAACAGACAATAGTGCGTTTGATAATAATTAAAAAAATCCTAATATTAGTCTAACTGTATTATCAACAAACAAAATCACATATTTTGTTAGAAAACAAAGCTAAATTTTACCTGTGCATACACATCTGATCCAAATATCCAAAACAGTGGCAGAGGTGCGTTTGAATTAGATCAGATTTCATTGTTTTACTGCAGTTGGTCACGTACCTTTCCCTGTTACGATTCCACTTGATGTATGTTTACCTAAATCAAAAGTTGGGGGTAAAGGAGAAACAAACTTATAGGTCAGATCACTTACTAACTATTTACAGTGGGATTCAGGTGTGCGTGAACTGCACTGGCATCGAACATGTGCATCTTGTTCAGTAAGATTGTTTTTCTTTGTTTTACTTAAGTGTGTGCAGTCTCTGGAACTTGTGTAGGTGTAGTATACACACCAGGCAATGGAAAGTATAATTGACATCATTGTTTATTTAGATCACCTATTTAGATTTCATGGTATGCTTGTGAAGAATAACTACTGTAAAAATTTGTGTTCAATCCTAACTTTTCAAAACAATATTTATAAGTTTGTAAAAGAATGACTTAGTAAGAAAACCTTTCATGATGATAACAAATGTTGAGAAAAAGATAATGCAATCCTCTTTTGATTAAACTATGATCTCACAGTTTAGAACATTTTAACAAAGCTTCTGTAAGCGAAGTCTCTCTACAAAATATTTTAGGTTACTGCCTCGTGATGACCCGAACAAATGTGGTCAAACACGTCGCACAGTATCTTTGTTTTGCAGTAATAAATAATTGTGGTTTAACAGGTGTATTACTTATATTACTTAAAAATCGTAAACCAATTAGATTGTGATGTTACTAGTGAAGCTTGTACATCATAAAAGATATTTTATATGAAATAAATATTGTTTTGAATCTTCTTCTTTCAGTGCTGGTATTGGAAGAACTGGAACTTTCATTGTAATAGACATGATTGTAGACCAAATACGAAAACAAGGTAAATTAATTTACATTACTATTGTTTACTTCTTTCCCCACCCAAGTAGCTCCACTGTTGTGGTTACACCAGGGCTAAACGTCTTTACTGCTACTTGCATACGAGTATAATCAGAATTTTACTATTCCCACTTGTTTTGCCCTGAATGATTCAAGATTTTTATTTTTTACATGTTTTTAACAGTTAAGTCAAGCTATTTTATTTTTTTTTTGGTGACTAGAACACAAACTATGGTTATGATATTTTGTTTAATAATGGCTGGAGACGGCTTGAATGGGTAATGAAGAAAAACTTTAATGTAAGTTTAACATAACAGCAAATGTACAACGTTTCGACAAGGTTTTGTCATCATTCAAGCCGTCTCCAAGCAGTATTAGTCTCAAAGTGGGTTCCTCGTTATCGAATTTGATATTTTGTTTGTATTTGAGTAATCTTTTCACTGACTGTACAAGCTCGAGGTTGCTATGCGCTATACTTAATGTTAAATTCCTACTGAGATTAAAAATTAAAATGTATCTAATAATGGTTATAGCTAATTAGATATACTGCTCTTATGTTATTACTTATAATACTTAGAATGCATTGTTTTATTAGCTGGTATCTTTGCTGTTAACACTGTTTTCAGCCTTAAACTAAATAATAAATCCTAACAACCCTATGTTATTTACATTATGTTTCCAAAATATTTAGGGTTAGACTGTGAGATTGACATCCAAAGAACAATCCAGACAGTACGGTCTAGACGGTCTGGCATGGTGCAGACAGAAGCCCAGTATAAATTTGTTTACCTTGCCGTTCAACATTACATTGACACTTTACAACAAAGGATGCAGGCCGAACAAGTTAGTAGTTTGATTCAATGCTATTGTTTTATCTTAGCTGTCTGTCATTGTGGTGCATGACTTATTGATTGTACGAATTACTAGCCCTCAAATTTATGTTATTCGCATGGTTATTTTGCAATGTTAAAATGGTAATTAAATTCTTAGGACACCTTGCACCCGCTGTACGATCTGGATGGCTGAACAAGTCACTAGACTTAGTATAATGTTTTATTATGAGGAAGTTAGCATCTTCGTGTGTTTCCCGTGTCTGTCAGAAATCTTCTCTTTAGATCTCTGATAATCAGTACTTGTTACCAAGTTCAGCTCACTCTTGAGTAGAATGATATGTTAGCTCAGGAATGGCCAACTTTCTTTGTGCTTGTGGGCCAGTTTCTTATAAAGACTGCTGTCTGGGGGTTGAAACTCTGTGGCTGGGTAAAGTATGTTTAGAATATTTACTTAATTTCAATTTTGATTCCTACTATTTACTATAGTTAATTATATGGTTTTAAATAAACAGCAGAGTTAAACATTTGAAGAAAGTTGTCATAATCATCATGGGACTGGTTTGCTTGGTCATGGTTTTGTTTTTCCAGTTTTTCCAAAATGAAATATAATTTGGGGTTGGAGGGCAGATAAAATACTTCACCGACCAGATCCGGCCTGTGAGCTGCTAGTTGGCTATCTAGAAGTTAGATCCCACTCAGTACTTCACCGACCAGATCCGGCCTGTGAGCTGCTAGTTGGCCATCTAGGAGTTCGATCCCACTCAGTACTTCACCGACCAGATCTGACCTGTGAGCTGCTAGATGGCCATCTAGAAGTTAGATCCCACTCGGTACTTCACCGACCAGATCTGGCCTGTGAGCTGCTAGTTGGCCATCTAGAAGTTAGATCCCACTCGGTACTTCTACCATATTGAGGTTATTGGTTCGTATTTCAATTTTTAATGAATGATTATTTTTTCCACAAGTGACTTTATAATTTTTTTATTAAAATCCAGGTATTTCTGTTTTTCTACATACAAGTTCTTAGTTCCTGTGTGAGTGATGAAGACTTCCATCCCTCCAAGAGTTCTTTCTTATCTTAACTCCACCCTTTCTCGCTTTGTTCCTTATGTTTTTTCCCAACTATTAAACACTAGGGTTTTGTATAATTTGACTTGTTTTTGTCACGTTATTAACGTAGAAAATTCTGTATGATGCATATATATATTCCACATTATAGATTTTTGATAATTGTTAAGATATACTATTAGTTTGTTATTAACAATGATCTACAAGTTTAAATATCTTTTGAACATTACTTTATCTTGTACAATAAGTTCTGATGCGTGAGGAAGATGGATATTATCTTTAACCGTGGTTAATTGATACAGCTGATTTTTGGAAATGCTAGTGTGGCATTAGAAAATACCATATTTATTCGATAATGGGTAATATTTTACGTACAGTGTTTTCATTTTACTTATTTACTGAGTATTGTGGTATGTTAGACACATGTATAGGCTGAGTACTGTGGTGTGTTAGACACGTTTAGAGGATGGGTATTGTGGTGTTACATACATTTAGAGGAATATTTATTCGATAATGGGTAATATTTTACATACAGTGTTTTCATTTTACTTATTTACTGAGTATTGTGGTGTGTTAGTCACGTGTATGGGCTGAGTATTGTGGTGTTACACACATTTAGAGGAATATTTATTCGATAATGGGTAATATTTTACGTACAGTGTTTTCATTTTACTTATTTACTGAGTATTGTGGTATGTTAGTCACGTGTATAGGCTGAGTATTGTGGTGTGTTAGACACGTTTAGAGGATTGGTATTGCGGTGTTACACACATTTAGAGGAATATTTATTCGATAATGGGTAATATTTTAACGTACGGTGTTTTCATTTTACTTATTTACTGTCACTTTAAATAACTTTGTAACGGCAGTGTATGGTTATTTAGGTTCCATTGATATTTCATTTTTAGAAAAGTTTATTGATGGGACGGGAATACACCAATATAAAATATACCACTGAGGCAGCGGGTGGCAGTGATCCAGCCAAGACTCTATCCAGGTCAACAAGTTCACTCTCAGGACTCGCAGTTCCTTGTTTATCACCAAGTCCTACATCAGTTACCCCAATTCCAGCCCCAAGAAATTCAGAGGTGAAGAAACCCCCTGTACCTCCCAGACCAAGTATGGAAAATATTTTACCCAGGTAAGTGTTCATTCTCACGTGAAATTATGGCAGAAAGTGTTAGAGCTTTGATAAGTAATTATAAGTTTGTTTATTATTATTTTTAAATATATATATATTCTGTGATGGTACTGCACTCCATTTTTAACAGGTGTATTTTTAAAGATCAAACCCATATTGATGGTGTAAAATGCATAACAAATACTACTGTATGCCTAAAGTATCCTAACATATCAGTTAAAAGTTAGAATCCAAAAATTATTTTTTTAAATTTTTATTAACCAATAAATGTCTAGATGTTGATTCAACTTACCTTACTTGATGAAATGTTTTGTAATTTGAGATGAACTTTTTGCATAGGACCAGTATAACCATTAAGTCATGGGTCCATAAGCAGTCTGATGCACAAATACTCCAGTAAAACATGTTTAGTAAGATATTGGGGGTTTGGACCCCATCAGTGATTCTAGGTGTAAAGAAATTTTGTAAGGTATAATTGCTCATAAGGAAAGAAAAAGGGTAGTCTTTTTTTGCCCCGAGTGGCACAGCGGTATGTTTGGGGACTTAAAACGTTAAAAACCAGGTTTTGATACCCATGGTAGGCAGAGCACAGATAACTCTTTGGTCTCCAGGTGGGATAGCAGTATATCTTTGGATGTACAATGCTAAAATAAGGGGTTTGATTCCTCTTGGTGTACAAAGCAGACAGCCCCGATGTGGCTTTGCTATAAAAGAAAAAAAAATTTTTTTTGCCCAGCATTGATATAATACGTTTTTTTTGTTTGTTTTTTTACCTAATTGGCATACCAAAAAAATAAAATGCTGAACAATTGATTTTAGCTAGGCTGTTTGTTGACACTAGGATTATAATTTCAGTTTTATTAACATAAATAAATATAAAACTTCTTAAGATACAACCTAGTAATCAAGAAACAGTTTAGGTAAAAATCTCTTCTCAATCGAATTAATGAAAACATTACTAAATGCTTCTAAAAAAAAACCATGTCCAGCATGTAAGAATTTAAAAGGGTGTGGTGTGCCCATTGGCTCAAAACATGTTGCAGCAACCTTCTCATACGAGATAATACAACACTACCGTTTCCCGTTAGTATGAAGGGGAGCGTACTCTGAATGTAAAGCCAAAAGTGATATCTTTGTTTCATGAAATCATGATTTTACAGCCCCAAAAACATTGCAAGTGCAAGTTGTATATCAGCTAGTAACTTGTAGACCATATGGTTGATTTCTGTTAAGTCACCAAACAAACCATTATTTGAGCAGGACTTGAAATCATGTTGGCTGCATACGGAAAGTTAATCCAATTTACAGGGCAATGTTGTGTTACCTCACCTACCTTGGACAATACTAGTTATTAAAGTAATGTGGGATCTTGTACAGACTGGCGATGGCATTTATGTTTTGGTTTTTACTATTAGGTAATCTGTTGCTTTCCAACCTAGGTGAATCTCTACATGCACGCTTATAAATATTTTATATAATTATTACTTGTCTTGTACCAAGTATAGGCCAACACCTAGACTTAAACATTAGTAAAACAATGCATTTGCCCTAATGCCATCCATGTCTTAGATGATCAAGACTTGAAAGTTGGAATTTTAAGCTAAAGAATGCTTTATGTTAAGTGTCATTCTACAAAATAGTTGTAATGTTGGGTGTTTGTTGAGAGGGAGAGAAAATAACTGGGTACTTACAATTTTGTTAAAGTGGTGGTGGTGCTGGTACACAAATATTTTGATAACCGTGTTTGTTTGCACCTAAAAAGTTAATTTCATGCCCTGCTGATGAATATCTTACTTTAATAATTTGTATTGAATATTCATTTTTAAAATCATTTATAAAAAAAAACAGAGAGAGAAAGAGAAAGAAAAAAATTAACCAAAAATTGTCCTCCTGAAACCCATAAAATCATTAATTAAGATAGTACTTAATAGTAGGGATCATGAAGGAACAAAATGGTGGCCATAAAAATCGCTCGTTTAAAGCCACCTTTAAATTGTCTAAATATTAACAATGACTATTTTACAGTATTAGCTGAGTAAAACTAGAGCTTATTATACCTATAAAGCTGCCTAAATCGCTACATATATGTTTATGGAGTGAACCAAAATTTCACTATTTCAATGAATTTTAATCTAGATACGTCGTTGACTTTTCCAGAGAAGCGTACAAATAAATGACGAACCTTATCACAGTAATTTTTTCACAGAACTCTTCTGTCTGGGGTCCCAATGATTCCTTTCTTATACCAAAAAAAGATACCAGCATAAAATGGGTGATGCTCCACTTTGGGCATATAATTTGGGTAGGTTGGTAGAGATCCTGATGAATAATAAAATCGAATTGGGTACATGCGTGTCCCATGTTTGGTATTGATATTGCACAAAAATAAAGCTATTAAAAAGGAAACAAACAAGTATAATAAAATTATAAAGACAAGTAGGGATCGACACATACATAAACTAGCTAGCTATAGTAATATATAAAGTTTTAATGCTACAAAAAGTATTGAAACAAAAACATCAAAACTACAAAAACTGAGTTACTTAAAATTAAAAAAAAAATGATTCCTTCTTTGGCTCAGACTAATATATCTAGTGATTTACCAAATTAAAAGATAAAATACTTTTTGTAGCATTAAAATCTTATACATTACCATAGGTTACATATATATTAATCCCTGCTTGTCTTTATAAAAAATTTTATTATACTTATTATAATTTAAGATGTTTTAAAATGATGTGATAATACACTGGTTTGTATAAAAGTTCTAAGATTATCCTTTTTTTTTTTAAACAGGGGAGAGGTTTAAGGAATACAGATAGGTGTAATATCAAACAGCTTACTACCAGCAAGTGCTTGCTTTGCTTTCCTGGAGCTTAGATTCAAACTGCTTTCCTAGAAAAGAAAGGAGACATCTAATAAAAATTGAAGATTTATAAAAAGGAGATTTCACATTCTTCCATTGCAGTATGTGTGTAAATAAGAAATGATCGAAGACACGAATTTGAGCACAGCGTGTAAAGTTGCTTTATTTTTTACACACCCGATCTCTTAAAAGTATGTCTGTGTACCAGGAGTTTTCTATTTATTTATATATACATATATATATTTTTTTTTTGCTTCAGCACAAACCGCACTGGCAAAAGTTTTAGATGATGTCTGAAGACTTAGTACTAATCCTATCAGTATGAAGCTAAATGGATTGGAATAAAAAAAGTAAAAGTTTAGTTGTAGCACTTTTAGTAACTGTTAAACGTAGAAACGTGTCTCGGTGCTTCGAATTTGGTAAAATTAAACGTAATAAACACACACAATTTTTATTTTGGAAGAAATGTCTGAAATTGATAAATATCAAGTGAGTGTCAAACTTTATGGGATGGAATTGCAGGCTGCTTGTTGTACCTGTTGTGTTACATGCCTATCAGAATAGGATGTAACTCTAAGAAGCCACCTTTCCGAGCACCAGGTTAGATGTATTAGTTAGAATTAAAGTGTATGGTAGTCATACAACCTATGGGAAAAAAACTGTATCATTGTATATTTCATCAACTGTATATCCTGTTAATATCAGTTAGTTTTTGGTTATGAAATGAAAAAAAAAGAAAAGAAAAAAAAGTCAGTTTCCATTGGTATCTATACCCAAGGGAACAGTTTTTTTTTCCAAACTCTGATAAGCTGTAAACTTGAGAAACAAAAATCAGATTTTATTCTTTTATACATTCTGTAATGAAGCATTGGGGTCATATTTGCATGATTGAATGATGTGCTTCAGAATGTGAAAAACTTTTTTCTATATACTGGATATTACTATCTATATTTCCAGCTACACTTGATTGTGAACAGATCTGCTTATTATAAGATCCTTATTTTTGCCAACAATTTCATCACTTCCTGCAATATGGATATATCCATTGAAATGTATTGTTAGAAGACAACTGTATAAGCTTAGCTCGACACGTTACATTGTTTCTGATAATTATCAGAGCTCGTTGATATGTCATTTACTCGTCAGCTTTGGTGTTTTCACATTTTCTTCTGTAAGTAATTGCTCGATATTCTAAAATGTAGGGAGTAAACTCATTCAAACTACTGTCTAGTGGCCGAAGAAGATTAGTCTCAGATCTATGTTGCTACTGGTCAACAATGGACTAATGTTTGCAATTCGTGTGGTTTATGGGGTGACAGTTTTGGAAACTAAATACAACAATTGAACTATCTAGGTGTAAGTGTTTTGTTTTTCTTATTGGGCAAATTTTTTAAAAGGGATCTTTTATTTTTATAAGAAATCCTTATCAGTTTAACAAAGTAGTAATAACATGAAAAGTTAATTATTAGTGACTTAATTATAAATTAAAAACAACTCATGTCAGAATTGTCTGCCTAACTAACTCCATAAAAAAAGAACCAGGTGGCTACTCATACTGGAAGATTTTTGAAAAATATAAAATCAGAATTAAACGTTTTGAAAACAAAATTCTGGGGTCAAATATACAACATTGGAAAGACAAGTTTTAATTTAAAATATTAATTACAACTAATGTCAATTAAAAAGCTATGTTTCTCTTCTGTAGCTTAAGTTTTAATTAATGTGAGCACAATTTAATTTTAGTGGGAACCTTTGTTCTTTTGAAATTTTTGTTGTTGTTGTTGTCACCATGTTATTGCTTATAATTTCTGTTGTAAAAAAGAAAAAATATTTAATTAAGATTAGACTGTTTTAAAATTATCAACTGAATTGTTATTGTTATCAATCTATACATAGCTCTTGTTCAAAGAATTTACATTTTGTTATTTGTGGGTGTAAAAGTTTAAATTACTCGTAGATATTGATTACTTCTGAGTATGGAAAGAAATACTGAGTTGATTTTGAGGGAGTCGCGCATATTCCTGAAATTTACTAACTGCGGAAATCTAGAACATACAAACGAATATTAATAGTATACTTAAAACCCAGACTGTATACACAAATATACATAATTTAATTCACAAACCTTCAGTCATACACACTCACACAGGAACAAATGTATTTAAATTAATGCAATGATGATATTACAATATTTCTGGAAATTCCCAGCTTGCCTTTCGAAAGTGCCCGTGTTATACTGTTTTCGTTATTTTGTATCAAGACTTATTTAACCTACATAATTTTCTGACATCATGAATTACAATATTGGTTTTATCTATAATTAGAGCCTGTAAACTCATTGACTGCTGATTGGCCGTATAGGGTATAGTCTGCCTCCAGCAGCTGAATGCAAGTGTGCCGTATACAGGGTACAGCTTACGAATTTTTTTTTGTGCGTTTAAAGCAGCTGTAGTCAAAGGGTTAAAGTTTGACTATCAGTTCTAGGAAGAAAATATAACATAATAAAAAAACCTTTATTATATATATACACACACATTAAACACAGTTTTAGTTGTTGACAGTATTAATGTAAGCCATGATTTCTTTAGCAATCTGTGTACAAGGTATTCTACACTTCATGTGGATTTGATGATAACTAAACAATTTAGATGTTGGTCAAGAATTCTTTCAAAAATTTCATATCCCTGATAACAATAATTTGTGAATATATATGTACATCAAGAATACACAATCAGAGCCTGGACACATTTGCAGTCATTCTTTTCTTAGTTTAAAACATGGCAGTAAATCGGGAGTTGGGTATCCTGGGATGGTCAGTTTCCCGTCATCTGCCTCACTGTATAATTATGCATGCTTAATGAAAGAAGAAAAAAATTACCAAACCTGACTGAGCCAAAGAACAGGGTAGGAGGGGTCATTAAATCCTAGAGGCATAGAATTTGATTTGGCGGGAAGATGGGACTACCCCAAGAAAAATCAACTCGCTGGCCGAGCCCCGAGAAATATACCAGATTAGTTCCTGTGTTGGAACCTAATCTGGAAAGAAAGCTTCCTGCTTGTTTTGTTCAGTTTATTTGAGATATAGTTTTAAGAATTTTCTCAATATTTCCCACAATGCTGAGCTTCCTGCTTGTTTTGTTCAGTTTATTTGAGGT
>NW_013666827.1:304105-322119 GCF_000517525.1 Limulus polyphemus
AATTTTCTCAATATTTCCCACAATGTTGAGCTTCCTGCTTGTTTTGTTCAGTTTATTTGAGGTATAGTTTTAAGACTTTTCTCAAGATTTCCCACAATGTTGACCAGAAGTATTGTATGTGTTTCTATCGGTACTTTTTTTTGATATGCAGTGTGTATGAGGTAATCTCCACCCATAGGTATCAACTTTAGTGAGTCTATTTTATCTTTCAGTTCTAATTATATTCAAGCGTAAATATAGAAGATTTTTTTTTCATGAAATGGTTTTTAATGGGATTAAGAGTGATATGTCAATGAATTATATACGAACTACGTTAATAAATCAAGCACTTTTTTTTTTTCCTGCAAGTTTTAAGAGAAACACTCAGCCTAGTTTTTTTAAAACTTAGAACTGTGATTGGAATAGGTATTGTATATCATGAATACACAGTTGTTATTGTTTCTTCATTATAAACTAATATAGAACATGGTTTAATCTAGACAATAAGATAAAAAATAGTTCATGGCTTTTCTCGACACTATTTACACTGCTTGGGCATGGAAAGGAATAATTGCCAGTGTAAAGAGATTGATAATAATTTTGGTCAAAAAGTTTCGCACTTAGATCAGTTATATTGACAAACTCGTGACAAAAGTTTGAAAATAAACACATTTTTCAGCAGTTGAATTAACCTTGTGTAAAGAATGCTGAAGATGTCCCACAAGCTCCATGTTTTGTTTCTCTTAAAAAGGCAGTTTTAATTGTTTTTTGTGATATACAATTGAAACTGCTTTGAGGGAAGTTATTTGTGATATACAATTAAAACTGCTTTGAGGGAAGTTATTTGTGGTATACAATTAAAACTGCTTTGAGGGAAGTTATTTGTGATATACAATTGAAACTGCTTTGAGGGAAGTTATCTGTGGTATACGATTAAAACTGCTTTGAGGGAAGGGGAAGTTATTTGTGGTATACAATCAAAGCAGTTTTAATTGTATATCACAAATAACTTCCCTCAAAGCTACAATAAGACTTGAAAGTTTCTGTGATTGGGAAGCAAGAACTAAATTAAAATTTTGGAATGTGAGTAGTGCTTATATTTGTATAATGGTTTCCTTTATTACTTGATTTTTTTTTTGTATTATTATTTTAAGTTTCTTAAGATATCTGTGAAAGGGTGAACAATGAGACATGTAACAAAAAGTTATTCTGTTTTGACTTTTAATATTAATGTATCCAGTTATGTAATTGATAATGATTTTTTCGACAAACACGCTAAACATTAAATATGAAGGTAGCATGGGATAGATAGTTCACAACATCGGAAACTGTATCCAGAACTTTGTCTCATAACAAAACTCAGTATTAGAGCTGGATGATCAGTGAAGTTTTCTAATCAACTGATTGTCGAGGTCATTGAATTAATCGGTTATTCTCACACGAGACTTGAATAATTGAAAATAGTGATAACAGGAAACACTAATTTTGATGTGATGATTAATGTCATCAAACATGATACTAATCAATTAAGCTGAACAAATTTACATTAATCAAAAATAATAAAGACGGTATTTCAAGTATTTAGATAGCCGGAATAATCATTAACAGTCATTTTAATTAGTTGATTATTTTTGTGGAATTTCTCAATTTAATCCAATTTCAAATAATCAGATATTTTATGTGACATTGATATAGTTGAAGCCCAGCTCTACTATGTTTATGTAAATATTCATGTTTTGATTATTGAATGTGGCAACCTAAGTTCTTGCAGTTTTGACTAAATGCATAAATTGCTAATTGTTTATAACATACAGGAATGTATATCTCAAAAACTGTAATAAAATGTGACCTCATTAGTGAATGAATACTGGCTTGTCTGAGTGTGCCTTCTGAGAAGGATTTAGTGTTAGCTCATAATTCAAAATTATAAAGTCTCTGGAGAAAATTCATGAGTAGTGGCTCAGGTGGATACAAGAATACTAATACCACTTCCAAAATGTAATCCTAATCTCTTTTAAAAGCTGTTGTTGTTTTTTCTTTCAAATCAAACCAGTTAACAGTTTTGAATAGCTCCGTATTATTCAAACTGACCATTGAACTTGTACACATTACACAAAATGTTAGGTGCATGCTTAGTTTTTGTGTTTGTTCACCATAATGTAAAAACTAAAATCTTTGTGAGGTATAAGGTGAAATATTCTTATATGGTTGTGATATAATCTAGAGATAAAATTGGTAGTTTTCTATCATGAAATTAAAAATATCATACTCTGTAAATTCTGTATGGTCTTTCTGCCGTATGCATGTAAAAAATGCCAAGAAAAGTTAGCTATGAGTATCAAAACTGTATGTTTTATTGACTTACAAAATTATATTGAGAACACCAGCTTTCATTCACTGTTGTAGAATACACTTCCCGTGTTTTGTGTAAGTAAGTAAGGATTAAGTAAGCTTTCACAGCATATGTACGTACCAAACCAAGCAGTATTTGTCATAGTAAGTCATACTTTTTGGTTTTTAACCTTTTTTTCCTTAAATCTTAAGTAATTTTTTTAAAATGTGATGAAATAAGAACTTTCACGGTTTCTTTTCACATACTTTGTAATGAAGTAACGTTTAAATTTATAAAAGATACTAAAATTAATACCCAAAAATAATTTTAAAGAGAACCAAGGTTTTTTTTTTAATTTTGACAAATTTAGGACATTTGTAGCTTGCAATCAGTGATGGAGTAAGGTGTGTGTGTTTCTATACTACCGTGTTTTGATCAAATTTCATAATTAATCTTTCAGTTATGTTAAGGCTCTTGTTTTGGATACAGTGCCAGCAAGTTCTCAACAGACATTGAATGTTGCATGTGATTAGCTCACAATACAGAATCAGATGTAATAGCACTGCAACTTGTTACTTCTTCCTTCCTGTGTATTAATTGTTATCCGTTACCGTGTTTTCAAGAACATCTACTGCATAGCGTATTAAATTCGTTAAGTCCCACTCAACTGTTAGTGGATTAAGACAAGTTTTACCGGAAATTCATAATAAGGTGATTGCTATAGAGCAGAGTTTCTCAAACTGGTGTCAGAAGACCCCTATGGGTCTGCAAGTTATGTCCAAAATTTCATAAAAATATTTTTGTTAAAAATGATTTATAGAATAAAAAGTATTTTATGTAAAATTAACTTTATATGAATTAAAACATTTAATTTTGAAATACAGCTTTTCATGTATACACTATACAGAATCTTTCTTTTTTTTCAAAAAAATATTGATAGGTGTGTTTAGGGGGTCCTAAAAAAAATTGGGTTACTAAAGTTTGAAAACCAGTGCTGTGGAGTAAACCTGGAAGAAGTATACATGTTTTGGCTAATAGAAAAAAAAAATAATTAAAAACTGTTGTCTTCCATTTTAAGTGAAATAGGTGAGAATTTAACCACTTTTGAATCTTTTTTTTTTGTAGTAATTTTTAGTTGTGCTTATTTCATGGTGCTTGGAGATCCTCAGGTCCAAAAATCAGCATATCCCCCAGTATGGCATTCTACTGTAGGAGGAGGAGGTAACATGAATTATTTTATCAAGTGACCACGTAATAAATAAAAGGTGATTTGATCATAAAACAGCTCTAGGTCAAATGTTATTTGTTGAAACCGTATAATTATGATGTGAATTTGGTTGTATATACTTTGCTTCAGTCAATTACGTTATCGAGTATTCTACAAAATTAGTCCCGTTGCAGTGTGTGCAAGCAGACTGTACTTTAGCTAGTCTTATGGAGAAGACTAAAGGAAGGTGGAAGTCTTTCGGTCAAATCTCGAGTATCGACATACCATAGTTTCATTAGAATGCAGGTTGTCTTAACTGCATCCTTTTTAACTTGTAGTTCAGCTTAGTTCATTATGTTGTACAAAGAGGTTAAATGGTAACTGTTTTTATGAATGTGTATTACAATAGCAGAACTGCAGTTGCAGTTCATACAGTGAAATATATATAGATAATATCTTTTTGTACTGTTAAAAATATTAAACATTTTGTTTGAGTTGCCAGGAATTTAAAATAATTACATCACATTCACAGCCAGTATAAGTTCTTGGAGGTTACTGGTTCAGAGGGTATTTATTAGATCCAAATGTTGATTTATCAAATGTTTGTGACTAGTGTTGATATGTGAACCATTACGAAAAAATAATTTTGGAGTCATTTAGTGCTATTGGCCACTTTATTATATTTTATGCCAGAAAGTGTAATTAATATTAAAATTTCACAGTTTAGAATCAAGTGCTAGTTTACAAAATAGTCATGTTAGATCTTCTGTATCTTGCAAATAAGATGTGAAAAAATTTAATGAGTGTATTACAAAAAAAAAAAATATTTAAGGACTTTTTATCATTTCTCTGCCCAGTAAAACCAGAAATACACTTACTAGTAAAAAAAGGTTTCTTTAAGGTAAGAAATATGTTCACATTATATCTTTATAATTTGTGTTGTCTACTTAAATTTGTGCAAAAGAATATGTCGTGGACATATCTATATATATTATTGGACTTTTTTTTTTGTCAGTGATGACCAACATGAACCCAACGAACATTTGGCCAAAAAAGAAAAGATATCTACAAGGCTGTTAATGTTGAACTCATTACAGAGATATTAACAGTTACTTACTCAAAAAAAATATTACAACCAGAGAAAAAAAAGGTTCTTTTTTTTTTGGTCCTTTAAAATTTATGACCAATTCCTGTGCTGATCTTTTTTTTTTTTGACATTTTGTTTCTATGATGTAATGAGTTAGGAGTAGTAGTATTTTAAAATAAAGTTGTCTTGTGCATGATGTTTATATTTTGTCTATGAAACCATTTTAAAAGTTATTACTACTTGTATTAAGATTTGTTTTACATGTATTGTCAATTTTTTTGTAATTCTTATGTTTTGTTCTGTAAAATGTTAATAGTTTTGCTTTTCCATATTGAATGCATACATTAGTAATAAGATGGACTGTGTGAAGCTAAATAATAAATTTAAAAATACCTTTTTTGTTGTTTTAGTCCACCACATGGATTTATAACTACAGGGTTTTATGCATTGTAATATTTTATGATTCTTTCTAAAGTACAGAATCTTCATTTCTATATATTAAAGATAGAGAAGAAAGGTTAAAATTTTATCTGGAGTTTACATTATTAATCTAATGGTAATAGCCAAGTGCATTATAAGAAAAAAAAATCACATCTTGTGTTAAGTTTCAACCATTTTTGTAAGGAAGACTGACAAGTAGAAACACCAAACTAAATACTTCATTTTACTATTTTATGTTTTGTATCATTTCACTTCCTCATAACAGTAGAATTAAGATTAAATCAAAGCCCATGTAGTCTTTCACTGTTTGGATTTGAGGTTATTTGGTAAAACAGGCTTGGAAATACAGAATTTTTTAACCTTTTATTGTACTGCTTGTCTGAGATTTATCATATAAAAATAGTGCTGTTGCCCATAATATATATATTTTCAGTCTATATATAAGTAAGAGTTAATGCAGTGTTAGGCAGCTTTGGATGTATTTATTCACGTTAAGAAAATAATTTATATCTGCATCTACGAGGAACCGAGAGGTATTAAAAATGGATTTCTCAGACAGTTTGTAAATCTGTGTAATGTTATTTTTACTCAAATTAACCAGCATTTTTACATAAAGAAATTACATTTGTGGACATAGTAACTGAAACGTCTCATCTGTGGGTAGAAACAGTTCATAACGTAAAGAGAAGTAACAATGTGCAATAGACAACATAATACACATCAGTACTTTAGAAACCTTGAATTGACAGGTAAAATACTAGTGTCTAACATATCTTGGACTTACAGATAATACATATACACTGACCCTTACTGGTTCTTGGGAGAATTAACTTTACAACTTCTGTGCTACACTACAAACAGATGTACTGTTTAATATGTAGACTATATATACTGTATATCTAAAGTTGTAAAACACTGCTTCTGCCAAAAATTACTATTACAAAATAACTACTAAATGTAACCGCGGAGACAGGATGACATTATTTGGTCAGAAAAGGATTATTTTTAAATATAGATATTGCTGTAAAAACTTCACCAGTTTTCTTTCTTAAATTATTCTTTAGTGATATTCCATGTGTTCAGAAATGAAGAAAATTTCACAACAAAGACCATGTGACTTTATCATAGGTATTTCAAAAGTACACTTAAATACTGCATAGTATTGGTCAGCACTAGTCAAAATTATATAGGGAAGGGAGAAAATTGGGACTTGAGTATAAAGTTTTAACATGGATATTTTCAAAGCTACGTGACTTTTCTGTTTCAAGTTTGATATATTAAGAAAGTATTATTCTTAAGTGTAATAACTTCCAGTAAAAATGGTTTGTCTTCACCCATGAATTTGATTATAAAAGTATCGTCTATCTAAACAAGTTTAATTCTTTACCTTATACTTCGTGTAACTTGTGTGACTAATTGGTAACAATAGACTAACTCACCATCTTACAACCAGAGTTCCACTTTAAAAGGTACACAATTTTTCTCAATTATTATCTTATTATTATAGCTGTAAATATGGAATCACTATAAATCTGTACATGTCTACCATTCTTGAAATGTATCACTCACTAACAGAACAGTAAGTTCCTGAAGAAGTCCAGGTAATTTAAGAATACACACACACACACACACACATTTAATTCAATGTGATGACATACTTCCATTAGTCACAAGCCAGAAGTGATTATACAGCTTTGACAGAGTTTGTGAATATTGATTGTGTGGACCTAAATCCATGGGAATCATTTTGTTTTCAGTTTCAAAGGATATTCCTACTTTAGGTACTGTGTGTTCTTGGATTATTTCCAGTGTCCATCCTTTTAACTTTACACACTACCTCCAGTGTGCAATTGTTAGCTGGTCATGGAATAGCCCATTTTTTTCCTGCTAGAACCATTCCCTGTTTTATCAGTATGGTTCAACACTAAAGGACTCCTTTCATCCAAATGCTAAAATTTTGTGCCTAGCATTTTTATAATATAAATTAGAGAATAGAACTTTGCATTTAAATGTTCTGTTATGTAACTCTCCAAGAAAGGTTCACCATGTAAATTATTCAACTTCAAAGCTTTTAACCTGTGTAGTCACAGACCATGGGAATGACCAGATTTTACTTAGAAAGTTTATTCCAGATTTTGAACAAGTCTATATACATTAAAAATAATTCTCATGCCTTCAGGAACTTCTGCAACAGAACCAAGAAACACATAATTTTGTGATGTTCAGTATTTACTGGAACTTCTAGTTCATACAAACCTAAATAAACAGTTAACTTTTTTAACTTTTCTTACAAAAAACATTGTTTGAAAACGAACCTGTTGCAACAACTAGTTGAAGGGCTGTTGTTCTTTACAGTGTTTGTTCTGTGTTTTACACTTTTTGTAGTAAGCTTGGTTGTAGAGTATTTAAGAAATAAAACAGGCACAGAAGACTGACTGACAGGTGTTTAGTTAGCTAGCTGCCAAGGAGATATTTACATTTATTGCAGTTGTTATGAAATGTCTTTCTGGTGTGTGTGTGTGTGTTTTGTCTCCCCTAGTTTGGAATGATAGTTACTCTAATAATGACATCATATAAAATACATGAGATTGTAAAATTCTCATTCTAGCAACACTACAAAACGTGACAAGTCACAAACAGCTGTCACAAGTCATGCCATGCAGTTATTTTTGTTTTTGTTTTTTATTGCGAATATGAACCGGTAGTGTTTACTAGTTAGAACGATCAAATGTATTTAGTAAATATTTTATGAAACTATACGAGGCCTATAAAATATTCTTGCTAGTTTAATTAGATTGTGTAGTCATCATATGAAACCAAACACAAAAGCTTAAAAACTCATCCTAGAGATATAAAATCTCAATATCTAATGTATGTATGTAAATCTTCTTTAGGGGGGGTGAACTATATATAAATATCTAGGGAACCAGAAAACAGCTGAACAAATATTTTTTTCCATAACTTTGAAACTGGGTTTATTATTATTATTATCATCTGTAAATCACTTTTACCAAAAAAAAGCCATAACTGTTCTAAATGCCAGCCAGGACTCCAGAGAACTGAGATCCTGGCATCACCTTGATCTTGAACCTCGAGTTATTAGCAAGATAAACTGAGGCATACTGTCCTTCCTATGGGGGGGAGATTAACTTATTGAAACAATGCTTGAGATTACTGTCTCCAAACATATCTATAATATGGCAGTATTGTTAATGAGTCTGAGATTCCCGACTTGTACTGGTACTTCATGTCTTTGGCATCAACTTAGACTGAAGTTCCTAATTTTTACTGGTGCTTCAGCATCACCCTGCAATGAAGTGTCTTAATTTACTAAACAATTTACTCTTAGTTCATATACGAAGAGAATGGAAGATGGTACTTGTATGTGCCTCCATACAATAAAACAGACAACTGGAATGAACTGTGTAACAAAGAATGTTTTGTAAAATTAAAATTCCAGTAATTAGTTTGAAGTACGCTAAAGCTTATCAGTGCCAGTTGGTGTAATTTTATCTGGATCACTATTTTTGTTTTTCTTTAAAAATTGCTCTCTTTAACTTTTAATTAAAGATAATTATGTTTACCTATTATTGTTTTTTTGATGTGCAATGTTTAAAAGTCCTGCTGATCTTATATTTCAGTCGTCCAGACCACTATTCAGGTTACCTCTAACTACCACGGAACTATATCAATGCTTAATGTTTCATAACCCTTACCATATTCCTAATTATTAAAAGCTGATCAAGAAAAAGATAACTATGTAATTTAACTTTTTTATTATTATTATTAATTAAGGCAGTCCTGTATAACAAATTCACTAGAAATAACTGAAATTCAGAAGAAAAAAAGCACAAACTAAAACCTAATAATGGACACTCTCGCTGTTAATAGTGTATTTTGTTCAATTCGGCCAGCCCGAGATGAATTATTAGTTCTGATTGTTATTATAATTCAAAAACAAATCTTCAATGAATAACCAGTGAGTGGTAATGAAAGTAACTAATGGACTTAATATAGGTTTCTGATTGTTGATCAGCAAAGCCACACGTTTTACATTTTACTACTATGACCTACATAAGGACTTGCAGATTTTCTTTTAATAATTCAAATATGTAAAGAACAAAAAACACTGGTAACTATCATTCTTTCAAATAATAATAAACAATAGAGGATTTTAATTTATCTCGTAGTCACTGGCTATGTTTGCAATTAGGTTTGTTTTTTTCACATATATTCTCAAATATTTTCAAACAAAATATCTTTAAATAAACTGCATGGCTCAAACCCCAGATAATGCATGCAATAATACAATTAGGAGCTAAATTTAAACACGAAATAATGTTGAACATTACTCCTAACAACATTAATTCCGATATAGACACTATTGTGCGACTTCATACACTGATATAAATAGTGTTTGTTGGTTTTTTTCCCTTCAGAGATAACTATAGAAGACTATTTTATTGATGTAGTTTGAAACTATTTAATATTTTTACTGACAAATCAAAATAGAATTAATTGAAAACTAGCTCTAGCGAAAGTTTGAACTCACCTTTAGGAACAAGATACCACTCACAGGTATAGTAAAGGCAGCGCTGTTTGCATCGAGACCTCGGGTAGTCAACAGGGCTCTAATAGAAAATATAGTACCTTACACTGAACTCTCTTACTAATTTAACATGCGACATGTCAAAAATATGAAATTTAGATTATTTTTTTTTTTTTTTACAAATGTAAACATAAATCAATCTTTAAATTAATATTAGTTTGATGCTTGAAATAAGGATTAAATACTTAACACAGAAACTTCTTAAGCAATACATCAAGTAACTACAGCTTGAATGGAAATGAATGTCAATTTGTTAAGCTTGCAAAGAACCTGTTATGCTTTAAAAAAATAACAACATTGGCAAGATCATTACAGCCAAGACAACTGTTGATAATACCTGAATATATACATAGATACAAAGACTATTATTACTAACATCTGTTCGAGATTGGAGATTTGGGGGCACTACCTCAAGTACAATTAAAATGTGGGGGGGGGTCTTTTCCACATTTAAATTTATTTGCAAAATATACAATATGGCATACAAAGCAAAAGGAGAAGACTGAAATGTACCCGTGTTTGTTCTAATTAGGATTTCTTCCATGCCAACTTTAAGTGAAATACAAGAATTTTGAAGTTATAATTAGTATGCGAAACAGATTAGGTGCAAAATTCTATAAAACTTCAAAGTGAACAAGTTTCAGCTTTGAAATTATACAGTAATTTTATATGTTAAACAGAAGGCAAAAATTGTTCAAGATACTTGTTTTGTGTAGATTATGTTTTCATCAATGTCAGGACTTTTTATCCAAGGATTTCAGATCAAAGGTTTAGAATTTCCAAAATGGGAATATTGATCAACTTGTGGTACTAGGACCATTTAGAAAGAAACCTATATAGAGTCATACACCGAGAAAAAAAAATCCACGTTTCAAAGGCAAAAGTACACAACATAATCAAGTAAAGGAACTCTTTATGTGGTGAAGGAGTACAAGTCAAGTGTACACAAGCTGCTTCTTCAACATACACGTACAACTGTTGCTTACCTCAAGCAGCTAGATAATGAAATGAGTATTCATATGATTATATATGAAAACAAGTCAGCGGATTCAACACCTATGGATTTCTGTGAGATTGTGCTGTTGACAATAGTGGTGGGAAAGTCATAAACATAAGATGGATAATGAAAAGCTTACAGGGAGCAGTGGTGTTCTTAGAACACAACAGCCTTACAACAGAGCCTTTTGCAATAGAGACCGTGCTGTAGAACTATTGACATGATGCACCATCATCAGATAGAATATGACTAGACGTGGACATGGTAAGATTCCAATATTGTTTTAATGATGCGACAATCTGTACTTATCCTGAAAATTGATGTCAAACTGATTATCATAAAACATTATGGCTGAAGTAGGTTTTATTTAACCCCAGCATCATAACTAAAATATATAAAAAAAAAATACTAAACAGTTATTTCCAAATATTGAAACAATGAAACTTAAATATAAGGATCTGTTTGACATGTATTTGATCAATCATCTCTATCCACATTGAAAAAAAAAAAAATACGTAAAAAATTTTATATACTAGTTGTTGAGTAGCCTATTCTCCTCCATTCTAAAATTATATGTCTGTGAATTGAAAGTACAATAAGAGAAATTTGGTATTTATAAGATTCTATGCTTCAAACAAGGTGAAATTTTAATTTAAAAGACAAAAGTGACATCAAAACAAAGAGATTATTTGACTAAAATGTCACAAATGTATCCCATATTACAGACTTGTCTAATGTTCTATTACCAAGTCTAAGAAGAAATAAATGGGAAGTTTAAAGAATCACCAGAAATTATAAAAAAAAAGAAAGAAAACAATCAAACATTAAATAAAGATAACTGTTCAGCTGGTCTTGAAATGTTTTTGTAATAATATAATATAACAATAGGTAGTGTATTCCATTAATGATATTGCATTGACACCCCCCCCCCCCCTGATGAGCTCCCACCAACATGAAAGTTGGCCAAGTTTACAAGTGCTGCTCCTGAGTAGCAACAATATGTCGTTCAACCTACATGTTTCAGTGAATCTCCTCTCACAATTTAACCAAGAAACAATTGTTAAATCTCAATGACGGTTAGACAGTCACCAAAACATGTAAATTGGATGTTTAAATAAATAATTTGATTGTTCTCATAAAACGACTGTGCAATTTCTAAAGTTGAAAATATCATTCAACAACATTTGTAACGGTTACGTCTAAACCAAAACTGCACTTTATTAATAAATGTTAATTATCGAGATTTATTAATGATATTACTTTGATATACATACATGTTTTTTGTACAAGCTGAGTCTATGCACACATATGCACTAATTCTGTCTTGTGGACTAGGGGTTCTGGATAGCCTGAAGGCTCTGTGTTTTATCATTAAGCTGAGGTAAAATAAATAAAGTCCATCACGTGGCGCTTGAAAATGTCCATCACTTGCGCTTCCTCCCTCTCCTCTCTGAAAGGCCCCGTCTGCAAATGGCTGAAAATAAATAAATAAAAAGAGTGTGAAGTGATGACACCGATACCTTTTTAATTCGAGCAATTTAGTTAATTTCACATTTCTGCGATTGGAAAAGCCACACAAAACGTACTACAAAAAAAACGATCTATGAAGACAAAAATCCAGAAATAGCTTCCAAGAATAAACTGTTAAAAAATATATATATGTGATTGGCATTTATCTGAAAACGAATGTTACTTAAAAATAAAAATGGCTAATAAAACCAAAGTTAAGTTCTGATTTTAAACGACAAACAAATAATAATAATAACTAACCACATGAAAGTTTTTCAGCTCTATAAAGGATTTTCTTTTTATTTTGACCTTTTCCGAGAGCTGCCAAAAAAAGGCAGATGGCACTTTTGGAATGATAGCAGCATGCTCAACATCGAACAGAGGTGGTACGTAAGGACCCGTTTCGTTCAACAACTGTAGATTATCCTCTAAGTTATCATCACGACACTGTAAAGTATGGGAAAACTTATAAACTAGTGTTTTAATACATCGAAATAATAGAATTTAGGGCAACAAATACCGATTTAACAAAGTATACATCTAAAGTTTTCTAAACAGTGGTATATGCTTTATTGATACACCTATATTAAAGAACTAAACCTTACTCAATCAGGAATTATACTGTTAACCCTAACTTAGATTTCGATACTATTCCAACAAAGTACATTACACGTTGAAGTTGTGGCCTTAAAGCGTATTATTTGGTAAATAATCACAGAAACCACTGCACAAAAAAAGCGAAATACCGGTAACTTTCTAAACAATACGTTACCGTTACAAATGTTTATACATTGTTTTTCAGATATAATTACGTATAAGTTTACTCAATTTCTGAACGTACCTTTTCACCAATAATTCGCTCTATGTATCTCTCAGCAGCATCTACAAAATAAACAGAAGTGCAGTTACATCTGAAATAAATTAAAAATTGAAACAGCTGCTTATAAAAAAGGTAAAATATTAAAGAATTACACATTCGTTTAGTGTAACTTTTTGTTAACTCCCGTGTTATTCTATAGGTTTTTTCTGCAAAACGATTTTTTTTTCAGTAACGTTATAATGTATTTTGCTTTACGACATTATGCTCACAAAAATAGTAAAAGTGGGACTGAATTGTTGAGAAAAATTATGCAGGGTGTCCCCAAATCCCAGTTTTCAGTATTGTATCGAATAAAGACAGCATATTCAACGGGCCTTTGGGACAACCTGATATACAGATTCCCTTCACCAAGCTTCCTGTGTTTGATACAACTTATAATGAACAAGATAAATAAAAAATTCGGAACTTAAAAATCTGCAATTAGGGATCGTAAAAAAAAGTAAGGAAACAAGGCTGGAAATAATGTCTACAGCATCTCCAGCCTTTTTCCTTACCCTCCCCTTTTTATGATACCCATTTGGAGGTTTTTAAATTTCCAATTTTTTAGTTATATTGTTTGATGGCTTTTTTATGCCTAACTGTGTGCAAAAGATTACTTGATATGGTAACCAACTTTATACAGTGTAATTACAATAAACATAGCTAGTAGCTAGGTGTGACGGTTCATGATGATTTACTGTAGCTATTGACTATCTGATCGCATTAGTTCGAGTTGTAAAATGTTAAGCTGCAGCTGGAGATTTGTTTGAGAATATAATGAGCATTTATAGCTTCTGTATAACTAAATTATATATATATATATAATGCATAACAATGGGTGCTAGGCTAAGACACAACCCCCACTAAGAGCATATAAAATTTTACCAGTAGAATGTCTTTTAAAGTAATTATTCTACGAATGTATTTAATAAAATTTAATATTATGTGTATGGATTTTTTCTTATTCCTTCACTGCATACACCATATAGGGTTGGCTCCCTACAGACACCGATTGTATAGTGTACAAAACACTGACTCTGTACATGTCAGTCATCTAATATTCATTGGTAATTCCTATTTGACCTTGTACTTAAGTATTTTAAAGGAACACCAGATATTTGTAAGAAAGCTAATTTCAAGGAGTAATGATAACATCGTTTACACTAGAATGTTTTTCAGCTTATGTAAAATATAATAGAAACAAACAGACTTTTCAATACTACTATGACCTTTGCAGTACCTTATTTAGTATTCTACAGAAAGTTTGGGTGCAATATACCAAGCAGATTTTGTTGTAGGCTGGCAAGAGAATAATAACAAGGAAGATTATAAACGGGTCGTTTTGAGCGGATTTTCTTTTCCTTGCAAGTGTAACACGCGTGCTATTTTGTGAATTTGTAAATGTGTACAGTCTTAGCGGTCAATAGTAAAGGTTTTAAAACGTTGTTTGAACCGATTCTTTACTGTGCAAGGTGCTTTTCGCCCGAACGTTCTATTGGGGTTTTGTGTAATTCCGGGTTCATGATACCCGATGTCACCAGTTAAGCTCGCCCAATCAGCCTTTTACTGCTGAAAACCTTCCACAATAAAAATGTGGTCTTGTAAATCTAAAAGTATTTTTTCTAATCAGTTATTAAGAGACAGTTAAGTTGACGAGCTAAGGAAATATTGGCTGGCAAAAGTATAAAAATAATTATCAAAAACATCTAGTTATCTGAAATATTTGACAATTATCCGTTTACATTAATTTCTTAAAATAATGAATTTTTGTTGAACCTCGTGTTCACTTGGCACATACAATCCGCACTTTGGGGAAACATAATCACCCAAAAAATTAAAAAGCCCATTTTCTCCAATATACTGCATTTTTTGATAGAAATAATTACTCGTTCACTTAGGTACAAGAAACAGTTTTGTCTATTTACTAGATACAAAATATTCGTTGCAAATTAAAATGTCGTTAATATGCACGTACACACGCAATATTAGCAGTAATAACAATGAACGAATTCTAAAAAAATAATAATTAAAGTCTAATCTATTGAGCTTTATATTTATTTTTAGTACCTTAAACAATTTGTTTGGCGATTAATTTTGATTATTAAATGTGTGTCAGTCAGTCTGTCCTACTGGTTAATTCTACAGTGGCAATCTTTCGTTTATACTATTGTAAAAATACATTTATAAGTAACATAAACATGCACACAAGGAAAACACAAGTTTTTTGTTTTTTTTACCTATAATTTAAAATTCGCTATTTCATAACAAAAGAGAACAGCTATTTTTCTTTTGTTTTTATATCTTAATACCATAATTTTCAAAATTCATTTTTTTTTTATAACATTCGTTTATCAAAAGTTCGATAAAAAATTGATTTGTTAGGTGTTAATACAAATGAAAACATTTTTACAAAATATTCGTTTATAGACCTTCCACTTTTTTTACACTTTTATATTTTAAATCTAAATAAAACTCCATATTCTGCTTAGTAGGTTTTATTTCATACATAATACATTATTTAAGGGATTTATCTACTTAAAACATGAAAAAAAAAATCTGTGCTTTTGCTCATACGGCGCAGCAGACGCCTTCGTATAATGGAAGTCGAGGAATCAGTTCCATCTACATTTTTCTTTTTCCTAAACAATATTTAAATAGTCAAATAATTTTAGTGCACACATCGTACGCGAAGCACGAGTTTATCCCGTATCATCAATTACTTGTTCACTATTGGTAAATAAAAAATAAAAACACTGTACATATAATCAACGAATTATTTTTCGACTCGGGCAGGATTAATAACTAAACTTAATTTACAAGGCCGCTAAAATACAGATTTAATGCTTGAACTACTCTTTTTCAGTTTAATGATCATTGTCGATATAATACAATTTTAATTTCTTTATCAAGTTACGAACGGTAATTAGTAGGCCTACTTGTTTATGGTCTCTAGTGTAAATCAATCCAAATTTGGTGACCGCTTTCGGGTAATCCCCGTAAACATGTTTTCGCAAAATCCCTGGGTTCCCCCAAGGGGTTTGATGAAAAGTTTTACCTTTGAGCAAACCTCGAGACCGAGACGATTTGATTGGTACCAATTAGAAGTTGGTGCGGCCAGCGATTTAGAAGTGACAAGAAACACAGACACAGAATCTTATTATATAGATAGCTGGTAATTGAGATTGCGAGTACAATGTCAGAACATACAAAGTATTTTCAAGGGCTAGAGAAAACTTGTTATCCTCATATTAAGCAAAATTTGGAAATTCCTGGCGGGTTAATAAGAGTGTAAAATTTACCTCTGACGACATTCCGAAACTCCTTAAGCATTTCCTTCTTCGTGATGTTGGCACCTGGCGGCCCTCTAGGGCCGGGAGGACCAGGTGGGCCTGGGGGCCCTTCTGGATAAGGCTAAGGCCCAAAAGAAATATTTAAGATAATTAATTATATTTGTATAACATAACAGAATTAGGATTATTTTATCTATTAAACACTAAATTATTGATTTGGTCAGTTTTGTTTCCGAGAAGAAGTGTATATAATAGTATTTCAACCACACTATGTTCGCCATATCCATTGCCGACGATGCGTTCGCTTAATACCAAATATCATCAATTTTTGCCATATACAGTTTTGTTTCAGGTAATTACAAATATATAATTGTTATTCTAACAAATGGTGTATGTAAGTACTGTTCCGGCTACATAGTATGTTTGTATCCCAGTCGGCTCAATATGACATTACTAAACATTTACTATAAACTTTAAAACAATGATAACCAAACCATGTTATTTTACCTTTTGTCAGTACTGACATTAAGTTATTACTACTGTCAACCATTCAATTACAATATTTATAAAATATTCGTCTTTTTTATAGCTCGACAACTGATCAAACACATCTGGTAAGTCAAAACGTATTTTACTAACAATTGTTATAATGTGAACGCCTTTTCAAGCTGGCGAAACGTGATTATAATTAAATACATTTGTCGTAAGACATTAAAATTAGGCCTATTATATTTTTTAACATTAAACTCTGTAACAAGTCCCTTAGGGATTTTCAGGAATTAGAAGAGTATATATTGCAGTGTTAAAAACATTATAATTAGTCCTATTATATCAAGTAAATTAATGTTTTACTAAATCAACGATGTTTTTCACATGACAAATAATAAGTACATTTTTACTTAGTTATCAGTGTGCTTTTTTTTTACCAGTACACAAGCAATTGTTTCTATCTCGAATTATAAAATAAATAATTTATTAAAAATGAAAGTTTGTAAAGGAGAGCTAGTATAAGAACTTTCACAAAAAATTTTCACCCAAATTCAGCACAAAAGTGTTTCCAAAATTTCGCACTTTGATTTGCTTCCGTTTTGCTCTAATTGGCAATTGTTTGACGTCTGTAAAATATTTGGGTTTCAGTTAGGATCGCGAGAAATTAAAGAGATTAATTAAAACTGCATACAACGAAAACCAACGTCATTAATTCTTTAATATAATCACATTCTAACAAGGCCTACTGTTTATTTTGCTTACATGAACAGTTTTGAACATTGTAAACTTTCATGTCTTCTCTTTAAACTTTTTACTATCAACTTATCCAACCATCACTCACCTAAATACACAAAGACAAAATTTAAAAAGGGTGAAACAATTTTACAAAAATTTAATGCCAGTATACGAACTATTTGGCGTAAGGAATATGAAAAAAAGCTAGAAAAATACCCAACTTTAAATTGGTCGAAAAAAAGCTGTTTTCGGATTAAGAGAGGTCTTTAACGACAACCTATTCAACATCATCTGTTGAATAGATACATCTTCAAAATTGCTTAGTTACATACCATAGGTGGCGAAAGGTTTGTTTGTTTGTTTTGGAATTTCGCGCAAGGCTACACGAGGGCTATCTGCGCTAGCCGTCCCTAATTTAGCAGTGTAAGACTAGAGGGAAGGCAGCTAGTCATCACCACCCACCGCCAACTCTTGGGCTAC
>NW_013666828.1:0-837 GCF_000517525.1 Limulus polyphemus
TAATGCTGATGGACTGAGCCGAAGACCCTGCAAAAATGACTGCGACATTGCTGCAAAAGAGAGGTTGAACTAACCAGATGCCATCAAGCTGAAATCAAGCCGACTGAAAGAGTTGATGATGGTGAAGTGGAACCAAATATAGACATCAAAGCAGAACAGGAGAAAGACAAAGATTTGAAGCCAATGATTGATTTCCTAAAAGCAAGTGTTTTGCGCCCTGCTTGGGAGAAGGTGTCTAGTCTAAGCCCTGTGACAAAGAACTATTGGGCACAATGGGACCAGTTGAGGCTTGAAGATGGTATTATTCTCCAGAGATGGGGAACTGTAGATGGGAAAGTGACGACCTGGCAAACGGTTATACCAAGAAAGTTACGGGAAGTTGTGTTGCGTCAATCCCATGACACTTTAACAGGAGGACATCTCGGAGTTAAGAAAACATTGAGTCACCTACGACACAGATTTTACTGGATAGGTATGAGACAAGATGTGGAAGAATGGTGCAGGACATGCAGTTCATGTTGTGCTAAAAGGGGACCCAAGCATAAGGGACGTGCTCCAATGAAGTTATATCAAGCTGGTGCACCAATGGAAAGAGTAGCCAAACTCTGCCCCAAAATCGTGCTGGAAACAAGTACATTTGTGTGGTGATGGATTATTTCACCAAGTGGCCTGAGGCATAAGCAATACCAAATCACGAAGCTACAACTGTAGCTTCGGCTATTAGTGACTTCTTCAGATTTGGTATGCCATATAAACTGCATTCAGGTCAAGGCCGTAACTTTGAATCAGCTGTGTTCCAGAATGCTGCAAGTTGTTTGGTATATGAAAGACCAGGAC
>NW_013666828.1:1837-3612 GCF_000517525.1 Limulus polyphemus
CAGTGTTGCGTCATCGAGATCACGTGACTATTCTCACGCTCTCTACTTTCTAGAACTATCCTGTACTTTGGCGAATGCTTTAGAGTTTACTAGATATAGTGTAGTCTGGTATATAAAAGAGGGTGACAACGTGACGGTAATGTAATGTGTGTGTAGATAGTGAGTAATTGAACTGCAGTCAGAAGTATTGTTGACGTTCGTTGATATAGCGTTTGTTTTTGCGCGATTGTTGAAAATAAGTGTATCGTAAAGTTATATTCAGAAAGAATAAACCAGTTTTATTAAGTAAGAACTTGTGTCGCTAAAGTTTCGTCGGAACGAAGTTACAGAAAGTCAATTAACAAACGGAGACGTAAAATTACCGTATTCAGATTGAGTATATGAGGGGATGATTTTAAGACATTTATGCATTTGTTAAAAAGCCAGTTAACTTATAATAGCTATAAGAAAGTGTTTGCTTGGTACGCGTTATTATTAATATTATCTGTTCTTAGGTGCATTCTTCAAATATATAAAAATTATTATAATATATTGGTACTTTCATTACAAAAAGTAGGCGTAAATAAATGTAACTAAAATGTAAAAAACAGTATCCTTTTAAGTTAGATAAGGTTAGAGTAGGTAACAAAAAATAATAATATAATTTCTTCATGAGGTATGCTCACAATAGCTCGTGAATTACGTCATTCAATACCATAAGTTGAGCTACGTGTTCGCCGGGTGATTTACAACTTGTATCTCAGGATATTAGTAAGACGGGTCAAAGGGCAATAAAGTAATAAAGTTAAGTAGAAATAGCAAACTGTTACAAGCCTTAAGCTAGTTAGGATAAACGACTGTAGTTTTCAGTTACAATCTACAATCATTCTAGAAAAAAATCGGGTAATTTAGATTTATTTCGTATTTTTTGTAGTGGTTGCAATGTTGGTCAAATCCACCAGTCCGTATACAGTTAGGATAGATAAGATAATAAAAAATGTAAAGCTTTACTGATAAAAAAAATTGCATTTCTTTAGGATGTTTTAGAGGTTGTGCAAATGAAATTTGGAAACTGCAATTTAAATAAAATAATTTTTTCATCTTTGATGGATTGTTTAGGCAGATTATTCCTGAAGAACGAAAGACGGAAAACTTTCGAAACTACGCCCTCTGCACTTGTGTTTTTACAACAGGCAGTTCTATCAATTCCATTTTACTCATCATTTTTCATCTTATCATGGAAATCAACTTACTCTCGGAGCAGTCAACACTATCTCCATAGATTCACCAACAAACTTGACTAAAAACAGTTAATTAAAACATCGATTTTTTGTGTGTGTGTACAAAAGACTTGTACTGTTTACTAAAATCTTACCAAAATTCGTGAAGATACATTAAGTACATTCACAGTTATGATATATATATCTTCATGGTTTCAGGGTGGTTACAAGGTCGTGTAAAATACACGAGCCATATTTAAAACTGGATGACTGATGACTAATGAGTAATCGATCGATACTGATTCACTAAGTAATCAATTCGTTGACTAATCTTCTAGCCACCGAATAACGAACTAACTATACAACAATCCTCTAATGTTTGAATACAAGAAAAAGTACCCATTCCTAGTGACGAGGAAAGTTTACGTTAATCTATCAATTTAATTTATTTCATGCACTTTAAACAGATTAATTGTGTTGCTTTTGGTTTGGTTTGAATTTCGCGCAAAACTACACGAGGACTATATTCGCTAGCCGTCCCTAGTTTAGCAGTGAAAGACTAGAGGGAAGGCAGTT
>NW_013666828.1:4178-8414 GCF_000517525.1 Limulus polyphemus
CACCACCCACTGCCAACTCTTGGGCTACTCTTTTACCAACGAATAGTGGGATTGACCGTCACATTATAACGCTCCATGTTTGGTGAGACAGGGATTCGAACCCGCAACCCTCAGATTGCGAGTCGAGCACCCTAGGCACCTGGTCATGCCGGGATAGCTCTGAGCTACTTATACCACCCACCGCCAAAAGTAATTGTAGAGCATTTCAATCATGCTAAGAGTAACTCAACAATAACATATGGTAAATATACATTTTTATTCTTTAAATTACGTCACAGTTTGAAATGTGAATGATAGTGTGGTTAATTCCTAACAACTTCGTGTAGAATATCCTGCTTGCGAAACAAAATTTGGCATCAACATTATTCACGCCTGCTCTTCCGTCATTTCAAAAGTAAATGTTGAGGTTTGCCTACGTGGGCAGCTTTTTAAATGGGAAACAGACGAACACTCAGACAGACATCACGATTCGCAATATATATTAGATTATTTTCCCTCACACTTCATGAACATTCGAAACGCACGCAAGGCACAGACTTTCATGAAACTTCTAGACATCATGCCAAAGAAAAATCCCTATAGCAGCCAAAACTTTAAATTGAAATACCCAAAACAGCCTACAGCAGCATGCTCCAATTGAAAGGGAGTTTTATATTGTGTTTGGCATGTGAAAAAGTTCATTGGTGTTTGCGAAGTTATGTACCATAAACCTTTGGTTCTACTTCGATGTTAATGTCTTTTACTGAAAGTGATGAACTGCACCCTTAAAGCTGTGCATGTGAGAAATAGTAGTAAGATAAAATGATGTATGGAAACAAGACTGCATTCCTCTTTGTATACAGTTAACATTATCCATTCAGGTCATATGAAACAATAATAATCGCGTGCTCCTACCAATTGAAGTGGTTGGTGGCCCAAAATTAGTCCTGCTATGGATGGCAAAATCGTTAAATGTCATTTCGGTCAGACAATATCGGCTTTCTCAGAGGAAACAGTCCCTCATCACCACTCTTTTGCCAGAAGACCCCTGACAGAAGATAGCATAAGATTTCTGTGAACTTAATGGACAATGTTATCTTACAGTAACAGACTATTAAATTCCTCATTTAAAAAGTGCTCGTCTTACATATTAGTACTTTTGTGTCTTTCTGTTTGCTCGGTGGGGAATTTCCAAACTTACTAATTTCTAATAATGGAACATTGTTTACCATTTTTGGCTTTAAGGAGTTTGCCAAATAATATAAGTTTGGCTACAATTCATCTACTTCCTATTCTCTCAGTTTAATGGGGAACCTGAGGCAGGAGTCAAGGTTGCAAAGCGCATTAAAAAAAAAGATGTTTCTTCCGTGCTACTTCTGTCTCAGCTACGGGTTTTAGCTCAGTGGATATTATAATAATTACGAAGTTACGTATAACTCTTCCTACTCTCCAATCTAAACTAAAACCAAAGGTAGTGAGTCCTAAGCAAATATGAGTATATATCTAAAGCTAAAGCTATATCTGCATACAAACATTATTATGATACCCGTAACTGTGTGCAACCACTTCCAGACCTTAATCATGGAGATTGCGTGCAGATAAAATTCGACGATTAGAAGTAATGGCCCACTAGGAAGTATCTCTATTAGGTCGGTCTCTTCATCACATCCGGTTGCATTACTAGAGGGACCTGATTTTCCCCGCCAGTTATCACTCGTTTGGGCGGAATAATCAGGTCTTTACTTTGAACTAGAAACTATGTAAAATAAGGCTTATTATATTCTCTAATAAACCATAATAATATCCTAGTTATTAGTTAAATTTGAGCAGATTACTCCAGTTCTTTAAGTTTAAATTTAAAAGCTTTTTTTCCAAGTAATTCGTGTTTTGTTGTTGGCTTTCTATCGCACCACTACAAAATAGGTTATCTGCGCTCTGGACTTTAGCATTGTAAGTTTGCAAATTTACCGCTAACCCACTAAGTGATTTTTTTTTGGTTCGTCGTCTTGAGAAATTATACCGGTACAAAACATAACTATTTTTCAGGTACTATTCGACAAGCGTGACAAATATCAGTTCAAAAATAAGCTTGTCTATTATTCATTTCCTTTGTTATTCCGTGTCAAAATCTATTTTTCTATAGTTCTGTACGTGTTTTGAATGATTTAATATAAATTCTTGTAAACAGCACTAAGATCTCCTCGTCTCGTTTATCAGAGATAACAAAACGCTTGATCTTGGCAGATCTGTGAACAACTATCATACTCATGATGGATTTCTCGCTTTACGCCTGACTAGTCATAAATTGGGGCTTAAGCTATTGGGAATACAACATAATGTTATTATAATATTGTTGAAAGTGTCACTATGGGTAAATGACGGGTGAAGGAAATGTAAGAATGGATGTTTTTAAAAACATGTCGCACTGTAAGATCACGCTATGTTAAAGTAATGTGTAAACTATAATTTATGTATCACATAAACGTATAAACGGCATGATTCAAGTAAACTTGCCAAGAAATGATTTTACAGAAAAGTATCGGTTCGTTAGACTTATTTGAAAACTCTGGTAGGAAAGTTATTGATAAATACACAAACATTTCGACCTTGCTTAAAGTCAAACTTCGAGCAAATAAAACAATGAAATGTGGCATATACTACTTCAAATTCTGTATAAATAGGTTTAATAAACTAGGTTGCAAACCCATTTAATTTCGTATAAGCGTATCTTTTTTATTGTGTCAAGACCTTAAGAATATCTAAACATCAAAGTGAAGTTAAGAACATTTTGAATGTTTTATGTATTTGTAACTAACTCAGTATGTGACCCATATTGCATTAAGAGGTGGAAGAATGGTTTAGTTATTCACATTTTCTATATGAATGTTTAACACTGAATAATAAGAAAATGTAGTTATAAATTACTATAACTTGACATGTGTGCAATTACTGTGTTAGTAAGTGTTGCGAAAGGTTACACAAGATTGAGGAATCGCCCCTAGTTGAATTTCAAAGCACATTTTGGATCTACAATTCTTTCCAACAGAATCCAATCCGGCTTTTATACTGAGGTCTTCTTCAGAAGAATATCTCAGTATAGTAACCGAAACGTCGTCCTCCTTTTACTCAACAGGCAGTTGCAGTCCATTAAAGTTCTCTATGTCTACTCTGCCTATTGTTCCACTGAAACAAGAATCTAATCCGTTAAGACTAAATAACTGGAAATTATTGGTATCTTTATTTGATATAATGCATATACTTTATGATCCACTGGATTCGATGGAATATATCATATCAGTTTCCTTCTTAATGTGATCCTGATTTCCTGATTTCGGCGGGAGTTTCCAAGAATGGAGTCCTGTTTCCCGATCTTCCTACACGCGACCAGGATCTCACGATATCAATTTTTTTTAATAATTTAAAAAAAGAATAAAGTCGCAAAATTCAGCTTCACAAAGTGCCAACTAGGATAAAGTAAATATTTACTGTGTGACATTGTTATACTATTTGCTTGTTGTAGCACATCGAGTGAAAGGGCATTTTCAATGGTGATAAAGATCGTAACATAGAACAGGACTGATTTAGGGCATGACACAGTATGTGCCTTTTGTAAACTGCAAGTTTAACTCAGGTTCCTCAGCCAGTATATATAAAAACCCAGCAAGCAGGTATTGAAGGATGCCAAAAGTGCAACACACGAATATAACAAAGAACACCAATCAGGATATGTGTATATTTCAATTTTTCAGCTCTTACAATAACAGTGTATAACAATATTAGCAGATGACTGTGATTTTCTTAGTATATTAGCCCACTGAGAATGGGCTAATAACATCATTAAACATCATTTCAATCTTATAGGTGTAAATAAATGTCTGAAGTTCCCCAGAATGTATAAAAGTGCACCTTTTTTCTAAGTTGTCTGGGGGGAGCATGTTCCCCGCAGGGGACACTACTCGCTGTTGCGATGCCTTCACAAAAAGTCTCCCTATTTGGCACCTGTCAGTGTTGACAGATATGAGATTCGATGTTATCAACCATAAATAGTAAATTTGGATGTTGTTATTACATTCAATTTATTGCTTAAGTTAACTTAATACCAATTAACCAATTGGTATTAAGTTACCAATGCAGTATTTACATCTCTTATTTTCAGTTTACTCGTTTGTTTGAAATTATATCATTCATTGTATTGTTGCGTCAGCGAGATCACGTGACTATTGCCACGCCACCTGCTTTCTAGAACTATCCTGTACC
>NW_013666828.1:9273-12971 GCF_000517525.1 Limulus polyphemus
GTCGCTAAAGTTTCGTCGGAACGAATTTACGGAAAATCAATTAACAAACGGAGACGTAACAGTATTATAATAAAAAAACGAAAGTCTTCGATGTGTTTAGTTTAACCTTTTTCATGTATATCTCATTGTTTAATTAAGTTATTAAACCCAGTGGATAATTTTCTAATATTTGGTAAACAACATCATTGATCAAGACATGCGGTAGTGTGTCGTGCAGCCAGGAAAAAGTAAATGGAGATGCGCAGCACACGGTGTGTTATTTACATGAACCAATGAATTTCGATTTTCCGCTATCTATGACTTAGTAATCTTTCAATGAATTTTAGATTTATATTACTTCCCAGTTTACTTACCTCACGTTGAAATGTTAAGAAAATCCGTGCAGCCAGAACTGAAATATACTGTTACGTATCTGGTCGTTTGTTAATTTCTGTAGAAATTCTTTCCGAAAAACTTCAGTGATACAAGTCCTTTCTTAAATAAAACTAGCTTATTCTTTCTCAATACAACTTTGCAAGACAGAATTTCCACCGTTACTTTAACTTAAACACACGCTATAATTCACAACGATTCACGCACTTTACTTACGGTCACTACCGCTCACTTGACTCAATTATCTGTCAATCTGCAATTTATTGTCTCCCTTTATTTGCCGGGCTTATGTATTAAAATAGAGGGCGTCTGGCAAACACTCGAGTCTTCGTCTGATTTTAAGAAAATTCGTGCAGCCAGAAGTGAGATATACGATGCCAAAATTCGTCTAATTTTCTTTATCGTCTTTTTCTACGCACCAAATTGTACAGAATTTTTAAAAACTTAAAAAACATACTTCCCAAATTGGTTTAGATATAAAGAAACAGCATAACAAAGGTAAATATTTAATGCATTATGTTTTTTCGAAGCACGTATGTTTGTTTTGCATTTATCTTCTTTGTAAAACAATAATAACAAACATAAACACTTGATTTTTAAATTGATTTAATCCAGTCCGCCTAATTTGTCGATTTCACTCACTTGTATGTTACAATAATGTTATTACTAGCGTATGATATCGACGTGGCTTGGTTACATTCGTATTGCTGTCTCTAAATTGATTAGGATCATTTCGAGTTTGTTAGTTTTCGTTCCACAATTTCGTTATATCTTTAACACAGTTTTAAGAATATATGTGCACGTTTTTTTCTGTGGAATACTTATTTCATTTATTTATAGTTATTTATCAGCTCTTACGTCATCACGTTTGATATCTTAAGCAGTCTGTCAATGCGAAAGATATATATAATTATACTACTTTTTTTTTACTACGGAATCTCCCTGTAGAAAAGCGGTAAGCCTTTGGATTTAAAATGCTAAAATTTCTTTCTAAGATGTTATTTATTTTGTTTGTTTCTGCAAAATTACAAGATAGGCTAACTGTGTTGTGCCTACTACTGGTTTGGCACAATAAGCCTTCAGAGCTACTGCTGAGCCACTGGGGCATTTGGTTTGTAAACGAATGTAACATAACTGTGAGAAATATATGATTGGAACTAAACGAAGGCTAGTTATTCTGCAGTGTTTTTACCTATCTATACACACACACACATATATATGCACTGTGACTAAGCCTATAACATTTCGTAGATAGAGCTATAGTGTAAATACTTTTCGATAATAATATGCTTAAAGACAGAAACATGTTTCAAGGAGAGTTTGTTATATTTGGCATATGTTAAATGTATGTTGGCGATAGTTCAGTTTCATTAGTAGAAGTGAAAGGTAGGGTTCATCACATAGTGAACTAAATGAAGTGTATAATTATTCAATCGCAAAAAAAATAAAAGGCGTAAATGTTTCATAAGAAAAATGTTCAGAGAATACCAACACGAGACATCATGAAAGACATGAAGTTTTAAACATTAAGAGTATCGTCACTGTCGTTGTTGAGAAATTGTTGTCTAATGTTAAAACTGAAACGATCAATGGAAATTCTGAAATTAAGTGTTCGAGTTTTCGTTTCACAATTTCGTTATATCTTTTCACATAGTTTTGGGAATATATGTGCACGTTTTTTCTGTGGAATATTTATTTCAGTTAGTTATTAGCTCTTACGTCATCACGTTTGATATCTTCAGTAGACTGTCAATGCGATAAAGATATATAATTATTCTACATTTTTAGTACAGCTTTTTCAGACTCTGTTGAGGAACTAGATACACACACACGACCATATATCACACGCACACACGAACATATATGATTTTTTTTTGTTGTTGTTTTTTTTATAAAGGAAAGCGGTACGTTCAATAACACCGTTAATATATCTTAAAATACGTTATGAGTTTGCATAGCTGCTGTATTGGGGCAGACTCAGTTATTATAAATATAAACACTTCTAGGTGGCGCTACAGTTTTATTGAAGTCATGTAATGAACATAATTGAATTATGTTAAAGACCATTGGAACTATTCGTACTATAGCGCTGCTTGTACCTTCATAGCAGACTACATGTTCTTACTATTTATAACTTATGAAACATCTCTGATTATAAGCACGCAAAATGAGTTAAACGTAATTATGTTTTCATCAAAAGGAGTACTAAAGAGAGAAAGAGTTTGAAAAGCTTATACTTTTTTATCTGATTATTTTTTAGACATGATAAAAACAATTAATACACTTTAACTGTTTTGAAAATAAAACTTGGAAGGTGCTAAAACGGGAAAAAACCGACGTTTGAAAACGCTGAGAATTATTGTTTGCTATAAAGGCAGACTAACTGCACATAAAATCTATAAATTTATATATAGCAAACTGTTTAACAGAAATGGTGACATGTAGTGTTTTAACTTGGTATATGTTTCAGGGGAGTAATTGAGTACATGTGTAACAGAAACAGTGACAGGTAATAGTTTAACTCGGTATATGTTTCAGGGGAGTAATTGAGTACATGTGTAACAGAAACAGTGACACGTAATATTTTAACTTGGTATATGTTTCAGGGGAGTAATTGAGTACATGTGTAACAGAAACAGTGACACGTAATATTTTAACTTGGTATATGTTTCAGGGGAGTAATTGAGTACATGTGTAACAGAAACAGTGACACGTAATATTTAACTTGGTATATGTTTCAGGGGAGTAATTGAGTACATGTGTAACAGAAACAGTGACAGGTAATATTTTAACTTGGTGTATGTTTTAGGGGAGTAATTGAGTACATGTGTAACAGAAACAGTGACACGTAATATTTTAACTTGGTATATGTTTTAGGGGAGTAATTGAGTACATGTGTAACAGAAACAGTGACACGTAATATTTTAACTTGGTATATGTTTCAGGGGAGTAATCGAGTACATGTGCAACAGAAACAGTGACAGGTAATATTTTAACTTGGTATATGTTTCAGGGGAGTAATTGAGTACATGTGTAATAGAAACAGTGACACGTAATATTTAACTTGGTATATGTTTCAGGGGAGTAATTGAGTACATGTGTAACAGAAACAGTGACACGCAATACTTTAACTTGGTATATGTTTCAGGGGAGTAATTGAGTACATGTGTAACAGAAACAGTAACAGGTAATATTTTAACTTGGTATATGTTTCAGGGGAGTAATTGAGTACATGTGCAACAGAAACAGTAACAGGTAATATTTTAACTTGGTATATGTTTCAGGGGAGTAATTGAGTACAAGTGCAACAGAAACAGTAACAGGTA
>NW_013666828.1:13794-25485 GCF_000517525.1 Limulus polyphemus
ACCAACGAATAGTGGGATTGACCGTCACATTATAACGCCCCCACGGCTGAAAGGGCGAGATACAGCTTGTCGATTAGTATATTGAAAGAATGGACGTAGTTAATGTTTGTAGACAAGGAAAAACAAGTAATTTTAAAATATCCTATAAAAACGTAAATAAAACAGTAAAGTTTATCGCCCCCAGTGGCTCATTGATAGAATTCATGATTCGATTCTTGCGATAAGCACAACGTAGATAGCTCATTGTAAACTCTGCATTTAACAAAGATTTAAACAAGCACTTTTCGTCATTACAAAAAATACTGCTTGGGAAAATTTAAATTTAGTTTGATTGAGAAAATAACTTATAAAACGTGAAAGGTTTTAGACTAAAGTAGGTTTTTTTTTTCCGAATAATTTATGCGATATTTATAAGCTTACATTTTAAAAAAAATCTTCAAAAAATAAAGAAATATAGAAAATTTCCGAGCAAAGAAACTAAGTAAATAACGTAGGGAGAAAAATCTGAAAACGTTATTAAATATAGTTTTATCATAATATCGCCTGCGATGTTTCTTCAGATATAAAGATCGTATTTTTCCATTGAATATAACAAATGTAATTTATGTTGCAAGAAAAGCTATATTGATTCCACTACAAGACAGCTATTGACTCGACTGAAATAACATGCACATTTAAAGACGCCTAATATATCAAGTACATTGAAGCGAGCCCTAGATGAGTGTGACGTGCGCAGCCATTCATTCAAATTATGGACCAATGATGAGCAACGGCTTTGCATATAAAAGAGACTTTGTTCATTCATAAGGCAGTTTAGCGCAATTGCTGTTTATATTGTAACTGAATTTATTCCTATATTCATAATTATTTCCGTGTAATTTGCGTGATATTTTTAGCCTAAATTTTCCAAACCGTAAAATCTCGGAAATTCAACAACAAAGGTATGACAGCCTGTTAATCTTCTTCCAGGAATGGCTTTGGCAGTGTGTTAGTCATGGTAGAGTTATTTTTCCATGTGTATCTTCTCCTGCCTGAAGTTCCGTTGAGATGAAAACGTTCCGAACTCTGTGCTGAGTTTTTAAATCTGATAGAGCGATGGGTTTTGGTGATATTTTATAATACTTTTTGAATTTTTCGTTCCGTTGGGGTGTAGTGTGGTGTGCGGTCCTGACAGAAGCCTTAGATTTCCAGCCTGCTAATATTTAGTTTAAGTGCATAATTTAACACTAAGATTCGGAACGGAAGGAAAGCGTTTTTACTTTTAAGTAAATCTATAAAGTGAATTAGGAAATAGAAAAAAGTAAATAAAATATAAGAAGGAGAAGTAACTAAACTACCATGTGTTTTTATCAGAAAACCATCCCATTTGGCTTGGATACATAAATACATAATGAACTTATTTTAACAACAACAAAATAGTACTTCCTTACCGTTTAACTAGCTTCCCGCTTAATGCAAAATATACAACCGTACCGTTGCATTAAATACAAATTAACTGAATCCTGGCGTGTACGTAAAACTACGAATGACGATTAAAAAGAGAGACAGAGAGAAAATTGTTTGTTTGTAATTAAGCACAAAGCTATCTAAATGGGCTATCTGTGCTCTGCCCACCACGGGTATCGAAACCCTGATCCTAGCGTTGTAAGTCCGCAAACATACCGCTGTGCCACTGGGGGGCCAGAGAGAAAATCAATTCGCTTTCATAAAATGATTTTAATATACGTCATCTGTTCAAAACAGAGATGAAACATTACTTAATACTTTTAAAGATTATTTTGTAAATTTTTAATTATAACTTGTTATGACAATGGGAATTCCCAAATTTTTGAACATCAGTGTATCTATAGACTTCGTTCTTGTACAACAGTGAATTGTTCTGTTTCCATCAGTGTATCTATAGATTTCCTTCTTGTACAACAGTGAATTGTTCTGTTTCCTTCAGTGTATCTACAGATTTCATTCTTGTACAACAATGAATTGTTCTGTTTCCATCAGTGTATCTATAGACTTCCTTCTTGTACAACAGTGAATTGTTTTGTTTCCATCAGTGTATCTATAGACTTCCTTCTTGTACAACAGTGAATTGTTCTGTTTCCATCAGTGTATCTATAGACTTCCTTCTTGTACAACAATGAATTGTTTTGTGTCTATCAGTGTATCTATAGACTTCCTTCTTGTACAACAGTGAATTGTTCTGGTTCCACATTCTTTTATATAAAAATAGTTTTTCTTAAATATCAATTCTTAATTTCAGCCGGATCTCTCTGGATATGAGATCTGGAACCTGTTTGGTGTATATACCTTTTTACATCTGAATGCGAAAACTGTAATTAGTTTTAAGATTGCCTTGATTTCATTGCCAATTGATATTTCTCTGACGTAATCAAATGCATTGATCCTTCCAGCCCCATTCCAAATAACAGCCTCTATAACGTTTGTCCCACTGTGGGTTAGCGATAAGTTTATCGACTTCCTACGCTAAAATCCTGGTTTCGATTCCCCACGATAGAAATAGCGCAGATAACTTCCGCTGAAACAACAATAAAGTTTAAATTGTTATCGTTCCTCTATTTCTGTCTCACCTGTCAACATGGATCTAGTACTTATTACTAGAAATTGAAAAATCATATATATATATATATATATATACATATGTGTGTGTATTTACTTATATAAAGTACAATTTTATAATGAATGGAAACTGTTTCCTCAAAACACAGAACACATTACTATCGCCAAATACTTTCACAGATCTTAAATTTCTGACGAATACCTAAACAGAAAACTAAAGTAAAACTGAAGACTTCTCAATCAATTTTCATCGTACCAGACTGGCTGTCAACAGGAGACAGCATTTCAAAGTAACTTAAGGAACAACTGCTTGCTCTTAGACTATAATTTGTCCTCGAATGTCCCAAAATGTTGAAGATTTATCGACTATGTTGTACCCTTACCATTTACAGAGAAAGACAGCCTCTGATAAAGTGCTCGTGTGATTTTATTCCCTCATCAGAATGACTAATGAATGATGAAACTGGGTCGAGTAAATGTGATTTATGGCATAATTTACCTACTTATTAGATGTGAAGTCACACCTCCAAAGTTAAACAAAGCATGAGCACATATTCCATTTTCTGTATATAAATGTTTCTGAATTATCTTAATACACATTACTTGCGAGTATAAATAGAACAGTAAGTAATAGTATTTCAAATTTTCAATAAAAGCTGTAATAAAGGAAAAGCAATGAATGCGCCCTCTAGTATGAATAACTTGAATTTGGTTTACAAAGATAAGTATTTATAGTCTAGCATGTTGTGTATTTTCGTGCACATTTTGTACAAACATAAGAATACTAATTATTTTTTGATGGAAGCTTTTACGTTGATTTGAAAAATAATATATTTTATCCATTTTGTTATCATTATTGCAAGATAACACGCACAGCTTGTTATATTTATTGAATATTATTATTTAGATGAAGATTTAATCTTTTATAATAGCCTGAGATTTTAGTGGATTTTACTTACTAAGTTTAAAAGAAAATTTGCCAAGGACTAGAGATATTAGGAACAGAAATAAAATACGTGAACTCAAGTTAAACTATATCATGTTGAACATTTAAAGTAGCTTATTTTCTCATTACTGTACGATCTTACGATTGAGCACTCAAAATAAATACCTATAGAGTTCTTACAGCAACATACCTCCAATTTTCTCTGAGCTTACAGAATTTAAATTTTTCACCTAGTTCTTTTACATCACAAGGCTAAAATACGAAAGCAAATTAGGAAAATTTGACTACAATTATGTAATTTTTCCCTGATTATAAAATGATTTAGAAAGATTTACAAAGCGTGTGAGTTATTACATACACACATACATATATACATATACATCCTAGGGGTGTATTTAACTGGAATATGAGCTTCATTGTATTGAAAATGCATGAGTTCTTGGATGTAGAGCGACAGATAAAACAGAATAATTTATGTAAGACTGCGCAGGTCAAATTTTGCATGCATTTTCTGTTTGTGTTATTTTACAGTTTTAAGAATTTCGTACACTCCTGACAGCGTACATAGCGCTTTTATATTTTTAATGTTTATCTTTTATTTTAGATGTAATAATAACAGTTAGAGCGAAAATAAGACACTTTTGTAACACTTTATCACATGATATATATATAGGTTTGTGATATGTTTATTTTTCAAATAGTGCTCAAACTCCCACAGTTTGAAGTGCGAGGATAAACTCTGTGAGTTATTCTTCAGCAGGATTTATCTAATCTATGTACGCCTAAGCACGTTTTGATAAACATTTCAAACTCATCATAGTTAAATATCAAAAGCATTTTATAAATTTATCTTAACAGGAATATATGCATTATATTTTTTTTTATGTTCTGCTTGGCTGTTCTTTCTAAATTTGGGCATTTCGTGCACACCTGCAGTAAAGTCTAAAAATCGTGATCATCGTTGCCTATACTAATATTGCAGACTTACGAATAGCTTATTGGTGTCCAAACGAACTGATATATGTAAATAATTATTCCTACCCAATAAGAGGTGAAGAAAATTGAATGGTTAAGTGATTTTGACCAAAATTAGCAGATGGAAATTACATTATCAATGTATGTTGCTGCTGTATAAGAGAAATTAAACATATATATAAGTATTAATATAATAACATTTATTGTGTGTATGTAGGCCTACTAATTACCGTTCGGAACTTTGTTAAAGAAACTAAATTTTCATTATAAGTCGCAATGATCATTAAACTGAAAAAGTGCAAAATAGTAGTTCAAGTGTTAAATTTGCATTATAGTGGCCCTGTAAATGTGGGCCATAAGTAGTTACTCCCTCACTTCAGACCCAAGTCCTGATTGGATGCCTCACAGAGGAGGGGGAAGGGGAGGGGAAAACCGTCAATGATGATGTCAAAGTTCCAAAAGGATGTCTTGCTAGACCGCCATGACAGGCGGCCAATGATGTCAAAATTTGCCACTATGTTTAATCAAACTATACGTTTCTAAAATGTAATTATCAATGATAAAACATCAATTATAGCACACCGTGCCCGACATACAGCAACTGGTCAGACTGTATCAGTTGGTTTAGAACAAAATGAAAGATCAATTCCACAAAATGACAGACAAACCAGATATTCTGTTACAGTATTTCGTGATGGTCCTAAAAGAACCTTTAAATTTTCATACATTTAAACAAAATCGATTCCTTCAGAAGAAGAATAGTCTTCATCATCTTCTGTCCAAATCCTCATTTGAAATACATTATGGCTATTTTGGATAATGCCAATGGACCAGTAAAGTAGTAACTGTGGAATATTTAAATGTTCAATCATATGACTACATAAATAAAATACATCACCGCAAGCAAAACAAATAAGATGTTCAACAAATTGAACATCTCGTTCGGAGATTCTGATCACATGATTGAATATTTAGAAAATATTCTCCACAAGGAATACATTCGTAACCCATGGCTTTATCTATTTTCGTTTATTATTTTATATATACACAAATATATATATATCTAGAACAAAGGAACTTTCTAAGAAGAGACACCAAAGGATAGTAGTAAGGTTGGCACTCTGGACACACACACACACTGATTGGCTGCCTCAGGGGGGGGGGTGATATCATCAAAGATGACAAGGTCATAGTTCAAATTTTTGGTGCCATAGGGCGCCACATGTGTTTTTTTGTGTGTGTCGTAATGACTCATACAATACATGTCTCAACAAGAATATAACTACTCATTAATTCGATAGTTAATTAAATCATTTATAATTAAATTGTAATAAAAAAGGACACTTAAGAGTAATTCATTACTTAATTAATTCGTCCTAAAAAGGATGCTTAACACAAATTAATTAAAACATTTATAATTAATTCATTTATTCATATTTGGACAAACAAAACGTAATTTATAGCCAAACACAAGAGTATAAATGGTTATATAGAAAATGGACGGAAATGTAGTGAGTCAGTCATTTAATATTTTTAATACAGATGTTAAAATATGTAAAATAATGATTTTAACATAAGTAAATCTAGATGTTGCTGACTTGTAGAAGTATTGTCAAAGTATATTTGTTAAAATCCTAAGGAGAGTAGTTGAGATAATTGTAATTAAGTATATACATATGTGAAAGTCCGTCTTTGTAAAAACCTTTGTAAAATAAAGTAACATGTGGAACTTATTTTGTTGTATAAAGTCAAATCAGTAAAAGTGTTATTGCATAATAAGTTTTTTATTGACGATGTAAAATGTTGTATAAAATCAAATTAGCAAAAGTATAAGTTTTAATTATTGAATGATATCACCCTTTTAGGGCAATTTAAACCTATGGTCATGTATGGTATGCATCAGACTGAATAAGATCTGGTCCTTTAAGGACAGGAAATGTAATTAACTGATAAATTAGTACTGAAAATCTTTAATCACTGGATTGAGTAAATTTTAATTATTCTATTGTCCTTGTAGGACTAATTAATTGATAAGGAAATGTAATGTGTTTTTTAGGACTTGATTTAATTATAAATGAATTAGTGTTAAGCGTCCTTTTTTAGGTCGTTTGAATTAGTTAACTATCGAATTAATGATTAATTATGGAAAGGTTGAGACACGTTTGGTGTGAGTCATGGCCGCCTGTCATGGCTGCCTAGAAACACGTTCTCTACTTTGTGGTACTATTACCTAATTGTTCATTGTGGCTGCCAGTCATAACGGCCTAGCAACGTGTCCCTAACATAAGGTCATCTGGCGGCAACTTTTGGCATAATGGCTGCCTGTCATGGCTGCCTAGCAACGCGTCCATAGCAACTTTAGGAACTCTGGCATCATCGTCTTTGACGGTTTTCCCCTACCCTTGCCTCCTCTCTGAGTCAGCCAATCAGCGTTCAATCATTGCTTGGATCTGAAGTGAGGGGTAACTACTGCCATAGACCTACTGGTTCGCTAGTATATAAATAAATATATAAAGTATTTTTTTGCACTTAAATATATAAAAAATAAAATCCATATCCCATAATATTCTAAATGATATTTGTTTTACAGCATACTTCCAGTGAATTAATTATAAGAGTAAATAGATATTCAATCAAAGTTTTGAATCAGTTAAACACCCAACGATCATGTGTGACTTGCCATATCGCGAAAAAGTTCTTGAAGTTTGCTTTCAGTAAAACATTTACTTCAACTAATTTTACTAAGTATGCCTAAACATTTTCCCTTTAAAATACATAAGTACGGGTTCCGATTTTCGAGCGATATTTTTTAAATTCAGGTCAATAATTTTTTTTAAATTGGGTATAATTTTTTATTAATAAAATGGGACAAAATCGAGTGATACATTTTTATGTATAACCAAGAAAGAATAAATATTCGGGATTAAATCGGGATTTATTCAGAAAAGACAATCGAAAAGCTTAAACACAAATAAAGTACAACTGACTATTCTCTCAGTCTGTCTGAAAAAAAAGTTACAAGCTGGGGACAAAAAGTCTAGTCTGGTTTTGCCAACAGTTTGCAATGGCTTTAGTAAAAAACAACAACACAAAACAAGTATTTCAGATGGTCACACAACAACAACAAAAAAAAAGTACAAGTAGGTTACAAAAACATATACTGGTCTTTTTTTGCCACCAGTTTACCATTTTGCATTATGTTAAAAAAACAAAAAACTTGCATTCTTAAACACCAACCAAATATATTTCCAGATAGACACTCTCTCAGTATGAATAATATTAAGTACAGCTAATTAAAAGCTTTTAGAGAAAAAAGTATAGTCTTGTCAGCAATTTGTGTTGTCTTTTGCTTGGTTAATAAAACAAGAAAACCAGTTTACTACACTAATTTGGTTACAAATGTCCATTAGCTGTTTAAGTGTATTTTCGGACATTTTACTGTGGTCTGGTCTTTGAATATAGCACAGTTTACTGTAGGAACGTTCTACTGCTGCACTTCCAGCTGGAATGTAAGTATTATACTCTAGCATATTTCCAGAAACTCATTACTGTGAGTTCTGAATTGTCTGGAGCGGGTTCTGCTATGTATTGACTGAATTCTAAGTGCGGAGTTGTTACATCTTCCGCTAAGGAAAACGTTTTTTGTAGTTGTCAAACTCATGGCTCTCAACTGATCCAGCACTCCAGTTTGCATCAATAACATTCCTTTTAGTTGTTCATTTCATTTGTTTCCACTCAGAACTACACAGAATTCATTAATAGATTGTCTTATCTTTAGACAACAGTATTCGTAAAAGTATACTGAACTTTTCTGTTAATACACTCTCTGTGATCTGCTCGAAGCAAATGATAAATTTTGTAGCATAGCACTTTCTCTCTCCAGCTCTTTCTGCACAGTTAAAACTGGTTCAAGTTTTTCTTCCTGAAGCACAAGTGTGGTTTAAACTATTTGTTGCTGCTGGTAAGTGGGAATGATTTCTTTAATTTCAGACATCTTTTTGTTCCTGACATCCTCTCTCTTCAAAATCCACATGCGAATAACAACACACAGACTCTCAAAGAAATTGAATCATCTCGTAGGAACAACAGCTGGGGTTTCATTACATTTTCAATTTCAAGTTCAGCACACTCTTCATTGTACAGTTGTTTTCTAATTTGTAGACATATTTAAACAAGACACCAAGTTTGATAACCACTTTTCTAGCACCTTACATTGCAGAACAGCTAAGGACAGTGTCAACAGAAACATGAATTAAACATGCAAGAGTTTAATGACACCTTCACCAGCACATATGTCATCCATCATATTTTACATGTACTGTGCAGAATCAGGTACAATGAAAATAACATCAGATCACTTCTTCTCATATTGCTGTAATGATTTTTGCAAACACCAAAGCAATGGTGACACTCTTAGAGATAACAATATTAGAAACATCTGTTAATGCAATTTCATGATTCCCTTATACAATGCTGTTATTTTACATCAGTATATATTAACTGTGAGCTTTCCAGGTACATCCGAAGACTTATCGACAATCAGACATACTTTTTAATCTTTTACTTGCTCTTGGATTTCTGTCCCAAGTTTCGGACCAACTTGAGGCAAGTATTTTTCTTGCAAAGTAGCACACTTTAGCATTGTTTTAGTTCCCAGACAACATTTCTTCACAAACTCTCCTAAAGTACAATCAGCCATATGAAAACTCACACCAGCTTTGGAAAGTGCTTCAACAAATGAGTGAATTACATTACGACCTCCTATCTCTTTATTCCTCTGCCTGACCTGTATTTCCATTAAAGTTAGCTGCACTATTGTAGAATTTCTTAATTTCTCAGCCTCTAGTTTTATAGAAATATGACGTGCTCTACGAAGGTATTCATTAATCCTGTCATATAGTTTCTTGTATCTTCCAAGTATATTTTTAATAGACGTATTCTTTTATCCAGTCAGCATATAATTTTGGTTTTTTTTCATCTATTATTGAAGAATTGTATTTATTATCAAGGAAATTATTATTTAGAAATCAAATCAAATTTCTTAATGCCAACCGACACTTTATCTGCTACTCTACTACACTGAGCCAATGTCTACATTTTTTCCCCTTTCTCTCAGTCTCTCCAACATTCCTGTGTTTCTTGCAGTTGTTTTCCTTCTCTCATTTCTCTATTATAATCCAATGTTTTACTATTTTGTAGCGGAGTTGCAGATATTAACTACATTACAGAACATATGAAGAACAGAAACTTAATTTTTCACTCCATGCCATTTTACAAAGAGAAAAGAATTACCGTGGCATCTATACAGTGAACATATAACTAGAAAAAGAAATAAAAAGCTATATTGCTCTAATAATTGTAAAATCAAAATAATAATCCAAATTTTTTAACAGGCAAGTAAATTTACCTTCATCGATTCCAACTCTTTACTATTGCGTTTGAATCACAGAAAATTGCTCATGCTTTTATTCATATACAGCTTTCTGTTTATTTGGAGAGTTTTCGGGTTTAACCCGAACTCGGAAAAAATATAGGGGGAGAGAGGAAATCAGGTAAAATCCGAAAAGCAGAACCCATACCGATATGTAATCAATGTATAATATTGTGTGAATAATAATTATGAACAATCATCAGAAAAACTGTGAATTATAATTAATAATTAGTACTAGGTACAGCAGTTTTTTACATAATTCACTCAGCATTTATATATATATTTTGTATAGATATAAGTTAAAGTTTTTTCTTGAAGAATACTAAAATAATTAAATAATAATAATGAACCGCCAACAAAATACTTCACTAATAATTAAAAGGATATGATGGTGATATAAATTTTGATTAATTTTTAAGTCACATTCAAAATCTGGTTCTCAAATTATTTGTTCATATAATAATAGTGAAGCTGTTCTTTTTATTTGTGTCCTTTATAAGACTTTATGAATGCAGAAATCCCTTAATGAAAGAATCTCGACAATCCGAAAGCTTTCAGAATGTTTATGATATTGGTCAAAGCTTCAAAGTACACAGAGGTTGAATAGATTATATTAAAACGATTTTGGAACTCCACAATGTTGTTACAGTCCATGTCGCCACATACTGTTATACTTTGTCTAACAATTGGAACCCCACAATGTTGCTACAGTCCATGTCGTCACACACTGTTATACTTTATCTAACAATTGGAACCCCACAATGTTGTTACAGTCCATGTCGCCACATACTGTTATACTTTGTCTAACATTTGGAACCTCACAATGTTGTTACAGTCCATGTCGCCACATACTGTTATACTTTGTCTAACATTTGGAACCTCACAATGTTGTAACAGTCCATGTCGCCACATACTGTTATACTCTGTCTAACAACCGTGTTTCTTGACAATAACCCTGCAGCGTAATTTCCATTGCAAAAGGCTCCGTCATAATGTTGTCATGTTCAAAACCTCCCCACTCCTCCTACCCGATACTTTCCATAATATATTTAATGTACGAAAATGTATCTTCTCCCAAACATTTTAACATTTTTCGAAACAGAAACAAACACAAATATTCTGGTTTTGAGCAAAATGTCAAAGCATTAAAGAGCTTACCTATTATAAACAAACAATTGACTAGGCTTATAGAAGCAGAATTTACCTGATAAACTAATGAATTGGTTTATAAAAGTCAGTAACATCGATCAGACAAATTAAACAGTGCTTCGTTTGTTTGTTTAGTTTTTGAATTTCGCGCAAAGCTACACGAGGGCTATCTGCGCTAGCCGTCCCTAATTTAGCAGTGTAAGACTAGAGGGAAGGCAGCTAGTCATCACCACCCATCGCCATTTTTTGGGCTACTATTTTACCAAAAAATAGTAGGATTGACCGTCACATTATAACGCCCCACAGCTGAAAGGGCAAGCATATATGATGTGACGAATTAAACAGTGAAACTCACTTTAAAATGTAAAGCTGTATAGGCGACTTTGGCCTGTTGGTGGATAATAAGCAACATATTTACATGCATTCTACGAAATACAGCAAACGTTTGTTGATGAATTAAAATGTAATAATCCTAACCACCAGGAGTTGCGATATGTCGAAAACGCTGAAAAGGCTTAATTAATATAAGTGAAGAATCATTGGAGTAGATCATAATACTTATATCACTTAGCTATTTGTACACTGAGTGTTCACAAGTAAATAGACACCTAATTAC
>NW_013666828.1:26485-39722 GCF_000517525.1 Limulus polyphemus
CTCGAATTGTCAGATTTTGTTAGAGGAAGGATAGTTGGTCAAGCAGATGGTGCAATAAGTCAGTGGCAAATTTTGCAGAATTTGGGAATCCCGCTTTTGACACTCAACAGAATCATCGTGCAGTTCAGGAAACACGGCAAGGAAACAACTGAGCAGCGTCCAGGTCGTCCTGGTCCATCGAAGAGGACTAAAAGGGCTGTCAAGAGGAGCATCGAAATGGATCCCAGATTAACGACTGCAAAAGTGGCCAAAGTTGGTGGGATGAGCCCGAAATCTGTTCAATGGATTCTCCACAGATTAGGTTATCATTGCAGAGCAGCTAGACAGAAGCCCTTATTAAGACCTGCTAACATAGTCAGACAAAAGAAGTGGGCAAGTGATATGATGACCAAGCCTCTGGACTTTTGGAAGACCGTATTGTTCTCAGACGAATCAAGATTCACTCAATTTTCAGACAGTGGAAGGATATTGGTCTGGAGAATGCCTCACCAAGAGTTTTGGCTCAACAGATTGCAGCCAACTGTGAAGCATGGTGATTTCAGCGTGATGGTTTGGGGAGCTGTTTGGTTTAGTGGGAGATCGAGCTTAGTGGAGTGCGTTGGCAACATAAATTTTGCGAAATACGTCGAAATATGGGAGGAAGAACTCTTGCCACTTTATTCCCCGGGTTTCGTAGACAAGAACAAAACGTTGTTCCGGGAAGATGGAGCACCGTTTCACACTGCTAGAAACACCCAAAAATGGCAGGAAGAAAATGGTATCCAGAAGTTGTCCTGGCCGAGCCAATCTCCTGACATGAACACCATTGAAAAGCTTTGGACCATACTCGACCGGCAAGTCAAGAAACAACCAAAAAAACTAACTTCGAAGAGCGATCTACTCCAAGTTTTGAAGTAAGAGTGGGCGAAAATCCCACAATCTAAAATTGACGAGATGATTCTCACGATGCTCCAAAGGATCAACGAATTTCACGAAGCGAAAGGAAGATCTACTAGATATTAATTAAATTATAAATATATCAGTTCATGTGAATATGACTGAAAATTTTAACTTTTTCTGAAAAGGTGGCGTCTATTTACTTGTGACCACGCTGTGTACAAACCGTAACATGCTGTAGTGGGAAAATAATGGTTTTAGCGAAAATGAGGCCCTACATGTGATTAAAACGTTTTAGCATATTTAATCCTGAAGTAAGCTGTAATTTGTGATTGGGTAGGCCTACACGTATAACATTGTTTCCATTTTTATGAACATTTTTAACCGCTAGGTGCGCCTCAGAACGAAAATTACTCAGTATGTTTTTAGGTTATGTGATTCACACTTGCCAAACTTGAAGAGCCTTAAACAGCCTAATCCCGCCTGAAATTTTTCAATGTGACAATAAGATAGGCTTTAAATATATATATATATATAGATATATATGTATATAAAGGTCTGTTCATATTTCAAGATTTTCAAGCATGGTCGTGTATTTCTAATCGTTACTGAAGACGGACAGAATCTTTTTATAATTATAACATAAATACAGAAAAAAACAACATTATAATATCAAAAGTTGGGTTTTGATAACCGTGGTAGGCAGAACACAGATAGCCCATTCCGTATGTAGCTTTGTGCTTAACAACACACCAACATCATCTACATCAAAAAACATAATCTCGAATATATTAAAAATTGACACCAATTATTCAAGCAAGTTGCAATTTATGAGATATTGAAAACACATCTCATAATTAGTCTTACGCTTAGTAAGCTGGGCTGTTTTATTAAAAACATTACCAAATCAACCATTGTTGTTTGCACAATTAGCAAATTATAAGTATTTGAATTTTAAGCGTACTTTCAGAAAATACAGTATGTTTACACTTTAAGCGGCACACTGTCTATAAAATCACCATACAACTGATATATGTTTACACTTTAAGTGGCACACTGTCTATAAAATCACCATACAACTGATATATGTTTACACTTTAAGTGACACACTGTCTATAAAATCACCATACAACTGATATATGTTTACACTATATCGATAGACAACAACAAAGAACATTTTGAAATAACAACAACGACGACAACAACAAGAAAACACTTTGAGATGGTTAGTTAAGGTGGTAAGGTTAATAGGAATATGCAAACATTGAATGATATTGAATACAACGTTTAGTACAGACTTTTCAACAAAAGCTCCACGTATTGGATTCTTGAACTTGTGATATCACCAATACACAACAGAGCAAAACATCCAAGGTAATACAACCACAATAAGGCATGGAGCAGGGAAATATTTGGTGACAAAATTTTGTAGAACTTTTAAACTAAAAGTGTCGTAGTTCTCAAAGTCTTATATAATTAAGTCAAGTCTATAAAAAAAATAAAATAATAACTGTAATTGTAACTTTCTGGTAATTAGTATGATAGAACACCCATTTTAAACAAGTTTCTTTTATACATAGGTCAGTAGCCTAACAACATTTTTCAAGAAAGGTTTAAGTATTTTGTTCGAAATTAACGAAAGCGATTGTCACATAATTAAATAAGTCCCCCGGTGGGGAAGAGGTAAGTTTTCGGACTTATAACACTAAAATCCAGTGTTCGATTTCCCACGGTAGCACAATGGGGCTTTGCTTTAAAATGAATAATTAATTAAATAAAGATTATTTCCTATGATTAAACATCCTCCCTTTCACAGAAATAACAAATGAATATAACATTCTTCGTATAAATCTTCACATGCCTCTAATATCTGTCCTCTAGTGACTCAGCAGTAAGTTCAGGGCTTATAATGGCATAATTCGGGGTTCCAATCCTTCAGCTGACAATCGTAGCTAGTCCATTGTGTAATGTGCTAAAACAACAACAACAGCGACAATTACGATATTTTTCGTGTTTGGGATAATAACTCAAACAGCTTTCATAATGAATTATCATAAGTGAAATGCTCGCCTACCATAGTTTCTGAAAGAAGTGCAGGATAAACGTTAGTATCAAGAAAATGGTAACAATACATTGGGAGAAAATGACACCTTTTCTTCCCAAAAGAGAAACAAATACAGAAAAGTTGTGGTTATGTCTATCTAATAACAATGCTTTCCTATTTTACATTATTAGCAGTTTTATCATTGTCATAACAACTGAAGATTTGGAGTGTTCCATATTTTCCCGCATTACATTATCATTGGTGCTATTATTACCAGGTATCGCTGAGAAAAAGACAGTCGATGGGATCTAAATTAAAAAATCAATCAGCACATTTTGTACACTTTTGTAGTTTCGTTCTAATATCTGAGACTAAAATATTTTTTAGATGTTGGATAACGAATGGTAAGTCATCACTAGGTTAATACTAGTATAACCTACAATCTGAACGCAAACTTACTTTGAAACACATCACTGAACATATCGACTATGGTTCATTTGTCATGACACTTGTTAGTTATTTATTACAGAAAAAAACAAGCTCCAAGAATACTATTCACAAAACGTTTGCAATTGAACTAAACTGACGTTTCTAGCATGCTTTTCTTATACCATCATTTTAGTGTCACATACTTCAGATATTTATTTACTGCGTTGAAAACCATAATGTTGCATTTTATATATTTATTTATTTACTGATTTGTTTTTTTTGGGGGGGAGGGGGGGAGAAGGAGGACGAGTCATTCGATTTTATGTACACTGATATTCAGTTCAAAGCCGTACCACGCGCTATAGAGCAGCTTGTTAAGTAAGTGGACCTATCGATTTTCTATTTTGTCTTGGCGCGAATTTTACAAATTACAGAATATGGCCTTATTTAGTCGTCGTGTCTCTCTAACTAATAATCAGATGCGATAGGTGGAGATAAAAACTCGCGCAAAATAATATAGTTCGCATGTTTTTTATTTTATCTTTTGCGAATACTTTATTATCTATTATAAGTAAATGAACAAGGGTTGTTCGAATGTGTGGGCGTAGCGACTTCCACCGTGATAAGCTTGTTCAAACTTTCGTGCAAGCATATGCGTGGCACGCTTTCCAATCTTTACCGTGTAAGTCTCCGTATCTTGTTGTGAGGACATTCTCGATATTCGTGTCATGTGCTAACATTTCGAACAAGGTCAGTTGAGTTTTGGAGTTATAAAAGTTTGAATCATAGCTATTTAGCTCTGTATATGTTCTTTTAAGCGTGCTATCTTATCATTTGTGACGTCACAAATACAGTTTATGCATTACACGTATTATATTAATTAATCAGATATATTCCAGATCCTTTCTCTGTCTATGTATATGTATGCGTGTATATATACATATATAAAGTCACTTAAGTTTATATTTGTTATGTATATTTTTATATGCTTACATGGAAAGACTACAATGAGAAGTGTACTAAAGTCACGAAGTTCTCAATACACTTATTGTAAGTGATGAATGAAATACTACTATAAGAACTGACAATGATAAGTTTTGTATTTTGTTAAACTTTACGCCAAAGATAATTAAACTAACCAGTTTATTTTCTTCACTTGCTTCAAGATGTTGACCTCCATGGAGCTGTGCTAATCTCGGTAATCGTGTCTGCGATATATTATTTTGTTAGTGAAATGTTGAACTTACTTACAGTTCAGCTGTTATTTAGCCTAGAATGTTCTCATAATTAGTTTTTCATTGCTCATTTTAAGCACAAAATTCATCAAATTCTGTGGGAAGTTAAACAATATTCTTGCTACAGGTTATGGACTTAAATGATTTACAGAATATCACGACCTTTTAAAACGTTCACGTCATCACCTGATTGCTTGGGATATGGTTTAGGGTAATAGAGAACGGCTTTAGTGTATAGACCATCACTGATTCTACCTCCCGTTAGAATAAGCTATTATTATATATAGTTAAACTATCAGCTATATAAGTTTCACACACACACACACATATATATATATAAAGTATGATATTACGTCATTAGTTTAGTGACATTTTACCTTCAGATGATATTACTTTCTTTGCCACATTAACGACTGTTCTATTTTTCCTTCCTAAGTGAAATCATTTTTTATTAAAGTGTCTACTTTTAGAGGCTTATCGTGTTTCATTTTCGGCTTTTACAGAAGATTTAATGTAACTTATTACTTCTTATAGCTTGCTCTTTGTATTTGTTACATGAATTAGTTACAGTAACTGTGGCTAAGTTTGTTAATCGTACGGCATACTATGTTTAGCATGTTATTTTATTTAACATATAACATAATGTTTAGGGACAACAAGAGACCTATTGTTCCATTTCGGCTGTCCTATCCTCTAAGCTAGACTAAAACTATTAAATAAATATATGTAAAAAAATCTTAAAGCCAGCCCTTATCATTTGTACTACATGTAACATTGTCTTATTTTCACGAACAGTTCAGGTATTATATTAAATGTTTGGTTGTGCTATGAGAAAATTACTGCTAGAAATCAGACACACTTTAAGCAGTAGCATGTGCCGATACAGATTGAGAAAATTACTGCTAGAAATTAGATACACTTTAAGCAGTAGCATGTGCCGATACAGATTGAGAAAATTACTGCTAGAAATTAGACACATCTTAAGCAGTAGCATGTGCCGATACAGATTGAGAAAATTACTGCTAGAAATTAGACACACTTTAAGCAGTAGCATGTGCCGATACCGATTGAGAAAATTACTGCTAGAAATTAGACTCACTTTAAGCAGAAGCATGTGCCGATACAGATGTCACTTCCTTAATGAGTTTTCTTTGGTCAAGTTTGTTTGGTGAAGCACAAAGCTACACAAAGGGCTATCTGTGCTCTGCCCGCCACGGCTATCAAAACCCGGTTTCTTGCGTTGTAAGTCCGCAAACATACCGCTGTGCCAATGGGGGGATTCTTGGTCAAAAGACGCCATTATATTATACTAAGTTCACATTTTCAAAACAACTTTCTTCTACAATACTAGTTCAAGCAGATAGCTAATATTTCTGTTTCGTTGGTAAAGTATATTGTTACTTTCATTAACAATATTGGTTATAGTATTTAGCATATCGATTGTCATTACTACTCAAAACTGTTTGATTATATCACGTATCACGTACACTTTTCCGTTATATTGTTGTAGCTGTATTTCGTTTTCGGTTACCGTCATTTAAAATCAATTTGGTAACCTGTGACGTTCAAAGACCTTTGATAAAAGCGTAATCCGAAACGTCGGGTACAAATAATTAAACATATCTCTGAAGTTGTTTGTTATCTTCATTAAATAATGGTTTCTATCCTCCAGTCAGCACTGAAAAGTTAAAAAAATAGTAATATTTTTTATATCGTTAGCTTAAAAAATTTATCTAGAACTGATCTAAATTTACTAAGTTGGTCTAACATGGTGAGATATTATTGTGATTACTGCTGAAAATATCGTTAAAAGCGAGAGTTTCCAATTGATAAAACAATGCATGCTAAAAAGTAAGAACGTAAAAAAGGTACATTTAATCAGCTACTGATGGCTAGGTTGATTTCTATTTTTGCTCTAAGTTCACAGCTTGCTCTGATCGGAAGTGCATGTTAATTATAGGATATAAAAGCCCCTCATGTAAAAGGAATGATAAAATGTAGCTACATTATATTGTTACGTCTCTGGTCGTTTGCTAATTTCCCGGTATAAATTCTTCCCGAGGAACTTCACCGATACAAGTCCTTTCTTAAATAAAACTAGTTTATTCTTTATCAATACAACTTTGCAATACACAGAATTTCCACCGTTACTTTAACTTCAACACGCGCTATAATTCACAACGATTCACGCACTTTCTTACAGTCACTACCGCTAACTTGACTCAATTATCTGTCTCTATACTCGTCTATCTGCAATTATATGTCCGCTTTATTTGCCGGGCTTATATACTAAAATAGAGGGAGCCTAAAAAGTACTAGAGTTGCATGCTTCCAGGGTCACGTGACTTCCGCTGTCGTAACAATATGTAATGTATGGCGAATAGAAGATTCAAACAAGCTAAGAAAGACATTGTATTTAGTGTCATTCAATTAATCGACATAATGATCTGTAAAAGTTACGTCTTGAAAAGTTCGAGAGACTCTGCCAAATGTGAATTTGTTAATTAGGGAATTTTTATGAAATGTAGTTTACGAAATTTTCATTTGTATTTAAAGAACTATATGTATATAGAACTAAATATAATGAGTAACTAGTTCAAGTATTTCTTATACAACTACACTTTATTCCACATTCTCATGCAAGTATGAAAACATAGTCACTGACCAATTTTAGTGAACTAGCATGACAGAATTCAATACAGTTTTTTTTGTTATTGAAGCAGTTTTGTCTTACAAAGTATTGTGGCCATTATTTAATCAATGTTAAAGCCCAAAAACATGATAGCCTGGAAATTTTTCTGTCAAAAACATATCAGCATTGCTTAGACTTACAAGTAGTTTAAATATCGTTTGTGTTTTGTTACAAATAAAACTGATTTTCGCAGATAAAGATAAATGAAAATACATGCCATAAGTTACGATAAAGCAATTTTCCATTATAATTTTAACTTAAAACTATTTCGTTAATTTGAGTTTGCAAATTGAATTTTAATTATCCCAGGAGCATTTCTGTAACTAAGAGATCGTAGAAGGCATAAAAATATTTCGGGAAGTGAAGAGGGACGAAACAATTTCTTTGTTTGTTTAAACCGCAAAGCTGTGTGATTGGCTATCAGCACTGTGTACACCGCGAAGATTCGAATCCCATATTTTAGTGTTATTAACCCATGACTTAATGCTGAACCACGGGTATACATGAAGGGAGGAGGGGCAAAACGAAAACATAGGATCTGGTATTTACAATTATTTCATAAAAAACTGAACTGAATTGTGATGATAAAAAAATGTTCGAAGTTTCCTTTTTTCTCATGACATTAAATAACTAGAACGTCAATTACACTTCTTTGTATTAAAAAATGATGCTTTCAGTCAATGCTGACTTCCAAAACGTTTAACCCATCCTTGTAATTTTGTTTTTTTGTTGGAAACTAAATAATAGAAACCTGTACGAAAGTTAAAAGTGACGTCTTGATTTTTTATTTAAAAAAAATATATTTTGGTTTTGAAAACCACAAATGAATTATGGCCATATTAAGTTTTGAGATCTATTATTGAAATAATTTCTAAAAGGTTTGACTTGAAACCTGTTGCATAAATATATGGCGTTTCGTATTAGTCATCATAGTATGTAACCCAGATCCAGGAATACTTCTATAGGAATTTGTACCTGTACTAGAGAGGTCTGCTGTATTAGTGCTGGTTGTATTTCTCTGGGAGTGTATTTGTGTTGTTTAAAAAATAACGGGATGGTGATCTATGACATATTGAAGGCCATAGGTATGGCGGCTGCATCAGCGTTTTCACATGATAACGCTATATCTAAAATACTATTACTAATAAAAACAAGACGAATGTTTAATTCTAATTGACATCTGTTGAATATGTTATAATAAACATAAAAAAAATGAAATGTAAGGACATTTCTTGGTCGAATTTTCAAACTGAGGATACTTTCCGTAACATTTATTTCTCCGGGACTGACCCCAGGAGTCGAGAACATATGGTCATCATACCTTGTAACGTAGACGTTTTATGGGATGAAAACTCGACCGTATAACCCAAAACAAGGTTATATTTATTTTACTCATCGTTTCCTTTCTGCAACTTCTTCAGGAGCGTCCTCCTACTTACGCTGCTGGAACCCAAATGACTAGCAGACTAAACACTTTTATGTGTGTTCTATAGGCCAAAGGACTGCGTTGAACAAGGTTATACAGATAATTTTGTTTATATTAAAACAAAATAAAAACATACAGCAGATTCAGTTTCTAACATGAATGTAGTTTAGCAACTTAAGGTTTCAATACTGACTTAAAGAGATACTGAACATAAAACTAAACAAATAAAAAAACTGTAATTAAAAGAATAAAATGATTTAAAAAGTAAAGTTAACTAGAGGAAGAAAACAAATATATATGATCATAATGTCCATCCTATGTTACGATTAATTTGTAGCTTAACACTTTAAAACAAGAAAGGTTTCTTTATATCCGCGACAAAGAAAATCATTAGTTGTAGCAGGGATTTCTATTTATATAGAACAGTCAGATGTCGGTCCACATGTTGCAGTGATTTCTATTTATATAGAACAGTCAGATGTCGGTCCACATGTTGCGGTGATTTCTATTTATATAGAACAGTCAGATGTCGGTCCACATGTTGCAGTGATTTCTATTAATATAGAACAGTCAGATGTCGGTCCACATGTTGCAGTGATTTCTATTTATATAGAACAGTCAGATGTCGGTCACATGTTGCAGTGATTTCTATTTATATAGAACAGTCAGATGTCGGTCCACATATTTTTCTACGTTGATCCTCTGTGGTACTGGCACATTTGAGTTTTCTTAAGGTTTTGACGTGTTCAACAAATCTGTCGTGTAATGCACAAAATGTTTCTCTAATGTAAAATTCATTGCATATTCTACAAGTTACTTTATAAATAACATTTTTATCGTGTGTTTATCCCCTGCTCCCGCGGCTTTAGCAAATCATTTCTTATTCTTGCAAGCATTATCTGTATTGTATGCAGAACGTATGAGTATTTGTTTTAGGATTCTGTTTTGTTTTTGTACAAGTCTTATTGGTAACCCTGACCTTTGTATCACTGACTGTAAGTCTCTTTTAACTCTATCACTAATGTCCTGGATAGTCCAAGTCGCAAAATTATCTGTGGCATTCAGTTTACAGTTTTCAGCCGTGGGGCGTTATAATGTGACGGTCAATCCCACTATTCGTTGGTAAGTGAGTAGCCCAAGAATTGGTGGTGGGTGATGACTAGCTGCCTTCCCCCTAGTCTTACGCTGCTAAATTAGGGACGGCTAGCGCAGATAGCCCTCGTGTAGCTTTGCGCGAAATCCATAACAATAGTGTCCTTCCGTATATGCTTGGTCACTACAATTTTAATTTCACTTTTTCAATATCAGACAATATCCAAAACAGATATTAAGATCTCAAAAGATCTCCTAATAATTACTTGGAGCTACTTATTCAAAACACGTTATTTGCATTTCCTTCAAGGAATTTGTTGTGTTTATGTGTGCGTGTGTTTCACGCACATAAAATGAAAGAATTTAGTAAGGCTTAACATCATTATCTCTCGGTTTGTAAAATTGATACAGGTTTCTGTACCGTGATATTCTTTGTTTTTTAATTTCCGATATCATTTCTGGGGACGTGACTATAAAGCTATTCTAGCAACAGAAAATCGAACTTAACATCTTGTATGCATTCTAAAAGCTACTGGCATAATGTATGATTAAAGAATGCCACAGAAATAGTCGAATACTAAGATCTGTGAAGAGTTTACCTTTCTACAAGAGCTATTGTTGTTGTAGTAAAAACAAAACACAAAAGAAACTTTCGTAACAAGACTGTTTCAAATTTCACTTTCATTTCTTTCTTTCTTGAAGCTTCATAAGTTCGATTACAAGATCGAAGACACTACAAGGCTTAATGTTACCATGGCAACGCAAGGTTTCCTGTAATGAGTCGTGTTACCTAACCAATGACTTTGTGGAAACTTTAGAATTTTCTTTCGTCTGTTAACTTTTGATGCTTTTATTATTATTATCAAGACATTTTGATCACATAACATTTCATATATTTTTCGATATTTTGTAATTCATAAATGAAAACAAGATGTTGGTTTAGTTTTCTTTTTGCAAAGAAACGGCATTTCTAGGATGAAGCTTCAGATGCGCTATAGTCGTGAAGTAGAATCGAAGTGAACACAATTCTACGAATAGACCTATGAACACAGAACTAAAAATAAGTTCTGATTAACAAAAGATGAAAAACTGATGAGTGCCAGTAAGAGATTGCTGCAAGGTATCTACAAATAACGATGTCCTCTGATTTGACCCATCGAATGACCTGGGCTCACACGAGTCAAGTTATCTTGATGACACCTTGTGTGAAAGATTAATAAAACAAGAACGGTTTTTAGCATAAGAACTACGTACACAAAGGGTCACACATTGATATATGAATACGAAGAAAATGAATTAAATTCCCTGGTAAATGTTTAGAAAAGTTTGAATAATAATTACGAAAACAAATTATTTGACATAGAGCGAGGTAAGAGTCATGACATGTCTTATCTATTGTGCAAGATGTGAGTGTAAAAATTAAATTTATCCAAACAGTTAAAGTAGGACGTTTTGAATTAGAGTTAACACTAATAGGAAAGCGAAGTATATCATTCAGTTAATCGAAAAAAAAAGATAGAAATTCCGTTTGTGAAACATTCGGTAAGTTAACGGAATTATAAGGCTAAAATCCGAGGTTCGATTCCCTATAGTGGACAGAAAGAAGACAGCCAATTATATAGCTTTGCGCACAAATAAACAAACAAGCGAATTTATTTATTTTGAAGTCAAATACCTCAGCATACTGGTCAGTGTGTGTTGTGTGTGACTGTTGTCTAATAATGTCCGAATTAACTTCGGAAGAAACGTCACATTCTGTGTGATCTTTTCTTACTGATTTAATTTATACATTACAGCACTTCAAAATTATTCAGTATAAAGTGAGGTATTAAGTTTAAGAAGCTTAATGTATTCTCATTATTATGTTCTATGACATGATGTCAGTTATTGGATTATTTGGATTACTTCGCTTCTTCACTTTCTTTGTCAAATAAAAAAAATGACTAAACTGGCAGTCTGTCAATGAAATATATTTAAAATAATCGAGATATATTTTAGTGCAACTGTTAGTGTTCCTTTCTCTCGATATTTCAAATATTTGAACCACTTTAGTGTCCCAAACTACAGCTGAAAATCAACGATGATTACGTCACAGACACGTTTGTAGCAAAATCGAAATCTTAAAGTCCTGTTAGTGAAACCATAAAATCAGATCGGTTATTCTAACATTAATGACATGTGGGACTCTGGTTTTAATTGCGAAAAACGAATTAAGATATATTATTTGTTCAGATTGTGATCATACGTACATGGTTACGTCGGTAAGTCAACTAAGGTTGAATAGGTGTATTGTTTAGTCAAAATAAATGATTGTATATGTATAAATAAGAAATACTAGGTAACTATTTAGTAAAATATAATCATTATATTAGATTGCTAGCAAAGTTAATTAACTTTAAGGGACTTTACTATTGCGCTATATTTGGTCTGCGGTAAGCTTGTGAATTTATAAAGCTAAAATTCGGGTTTCGGTTTCTGTGGTCTACACAGCACTGGTAGCGTATTTTACAGCTTTGCACTTAAAATAAAACACTTTTCTGTATTTCTGCGTAAAGAGTCTGTACCTTGTTAACTGGTCAGCCTGATTTGTGTATGTCTACTAATGTTTTCAGTGTTCTATGTATTCTGACGGCGAAAGTGTGTTGGAATGCTACAACTGGCTGAAACACATGGGTTGGAATGCTACAATTGGCTGAAACACACGCAATTGTTTCTTCAGTGTGGAATGCATGCTTGTGAATATTCAAAACAATACTACTTTTTGTCTGTTTCTGAATGTAATAGTGTATCAGAAGCAGTGGTGCAACCATAGTTGGGCCTAGGCAGGCCGTGACCCGCTCGCGTATTGCCAAGACTCACCCATCAGAAGCAGTAGTGCAACCATAGTTGGACCTAGGCAGGCCGTGGCCCGCTCGCGTATTGCCAAGACTCACCCAATCAGAGATTGCACGAAAATATCATACGTAGGGCTTTTGTTTTAAGATTTCTGTAGCTTGCCACTGATCAGAAGTCTAATTTTGTGTCGACCAACATTAAAACTGTTATTTCTGTGTTTAATGAATTTTAAGGTGCTTAATTTCCAGAAGAGTAAATTGGATTTTAAGGTGCTTAATTTCCAGAAGAGTAAATTGGATTTTAAGGTGTTTAATTTACAGAAGAGTAAATTGGATTTTAAGGTGCTTAATTTCCAGAAGAGTAAATTGGATTTTAAGAAGTTTGATTTCCAGAAGAGTAAATTGGATTTTAAGGTGTTTAATTTCCAGAAGAGTAAATTGGATTTTAAGGTAAAGTTTTATTTCCAGAAGAGTAAATTGGATTTTAAGGTTTGATTTCCAGAAGAGTAAATTGGATTTTAAGGTGCTTAATCTCCAGAAGAGTAAATTGGATTTTAAGGTGCTTAATCTCCAGAAGAGTAAATTGGATTTTAAGGTGCTTAATCTCCA